>NC_069501.1:1247159498-1247459498 GCF_027579735.1 Bombina bombina | reverse complement strand
AGCATGTTTATTAGGGTATATTTGCTTGCTTTGTCATATAGTGCATCATGTTTATTAGTGTATAGGGGCTTGCTTTATCATATAGTGCAGCATGTTTATTAGTGTATATTTGCTTGCTTTATCATATAGTGCAGCATGTTTATTAGGGTATATTTGCTTGCTTTATCATATAGTGAAGCATGTTTGTTAGTGTATAAATGCTTGCTTTATCATATAGTGCATCATGTTTATTAGTGTATAGGTTCTTGCTTTATCAAATAGTGCAGCATGTTTATTAGTGTATAGGTGCTTGCTTTATCATATAGTACAGCATGTTTATTAGTGTATAGGTGCCTGCTTTATCATATAGTGCAGCATATTTATTAGTGTATAGGCACTTGCTTTATCATATAGTGCAGCATGTTTATTAGTGTATAGGCACTTGCTTTATTATATAGTGCAGCATGTTTATTAGTGTATATGTGCTTGCTTTATCGTATAGTGCAGAATGTTTATTAGTGTATAGGTGCTTGCTTTATCGTATAGTGCAGCATGTTTATTAGTGTATAGGTTCTTGCTTTATCATATAGTGCAGCATGTTTATTAGTGTACAGTTGCTTGCTTTATCGTATAGTGCAGCGTGTTTATTAGTGTATAGGCACTTTGTTTATCATACAGTAAAGCATGTTTATTAGTTTATAAGTGCTTGCTTTATTATATACTGCAGCATGTTTATTAGTGTATGGGTTCGTGCTTTATCATATAGTGCTGCATGTTTATTATTGTATAGGCGCTTGCTTTATCATATAGTGCTGCATGTTTATTAGTGTATAGGTGCCTGCTTTATCATATAGTGCAGCATGATTATTAGTTTATAGGTGCCTGCTTTATCATATAGTGCAGCATGTTTATTAGTGTATAGGAGCTTGCTTTATCATATAGTACAGCATGTTTATTAGTGTATAGGTGCTTGCTTTATCATATACTGCAGCATATTTATTAGTGTATAGGTGCTTGCTTTATCATATAGTGCAGCATGTTTATTAGTGTATAGGTGCCTGCTTTATCATATAGTGCAGCATGTTTATTAGTGTATAGGTGCCCGCTTTATCATATAGTGCAGCATGTTTATTAGTGTATAGGTGCCTGCTTTATCATATAGTGCAGCATGTTTATTAGTGTATAGGTTCTTGCTTTATCATATAGTGCAGCATGTTTATTAGTGTATAGGTTCTTGCTTTATCATATAGTGCAGCATGTTTATTAGTGTATAGGTTCTTGCTTTATCATATAGTGCAGCATGATTATTAGTGTATAGGTGCTTGCTTTATCATTTAGTACAGCTTGTTTATTAGTGTATAGGTGCTTGCTTTATCATATAGTGCAGCATATTTATTAGTGTATAGCTGCTTGCTTTATCATATAGTGCAACATGTTTATTAGTGTATAGGTGCTTGCTTTATTATATAGTACAGCATGTTTATTAGTTTATAGGTGCTTGCTTTATCATATAGTGCAGCATGTTTATTAGTGTATAGGTGCTTGATTTATCATATAGTGCAGCATGTTTATTAGTGTATAGGTGCTTGCTTTATCATATAGTGCAGCATGTTTATTAGTGTATAGGTGCTTGCTTTATCATATAGTACAGCATGTTTATTAGTTTATAGGTACTTGCTTTATCATATAGTGCAGCATGTTTATTAGTGTATAGGTGCTTGATTTATCATATAGTGCAGCATGTTTATTAGTGTATAGGTGCTTGCTTTATCATATAGTGCCACACATATAGTGGGCACATCCTGCATGTTTAAGCACGTCTGCAAGTTCTGCAGTGGGCAACACCCTGGGGCGGATTGCTCCAAGATGCGGGACACCCAAACTGAATGGGTTGTTCTAAAGGGAGTGCTACGGGAAAGGGGGGATTCACCTCTTAGGGTCCCTATTATCGGTAGGTGGTTGAGCAGGTACCCAAACAGGGCGGCTGCTAGATTGCTGGACTTCGGCCTGTGACTGGGTTTTACTATACCGGTAGTCGGCCAGGTGCTGGGGTCTAAGGTTCGAAGGAACTTAAAATCGGCATCTCAGTACTGGAGGCCTAGAGTGGTGGCAAAGCTGGGTAAGGAAGTGGCTTTGGGCAGGGTGGCAGGACCTTTTAAGGACTTGCCAATTCCAGACTTAGTGATTTCTCCGCTGGGAGTGGTTCCCAAAAAAGAAACAGGTAAGTTTTGGCTCATACAGCATCTATCCTACCTCCTACCCGAAGGGGCAGTCAGTGAACGACGTCATTCCAGAGGATTTGAGCTCGGTCCACTACCAGTCGTTTGATGATGCACTGGCTATTGTGAGGGAAAGGGGGCCTGGGGCCTTAATGGCTAAATCGGACATAGAGTCTGCGTTCCGGCTTCTCCCAATCCACCCATCATCTTTCAGACTGATGGGGTGCTGGTTTGAAGGGGGTTACTATGTAGATTGTTGCCTGCCTATGGGCTGTTCTATATCCTGTGCTTATTTTGAGGCATTTAGTACTTTCCTCCACTGGGCGGTTGCATCAGCGGCAGAGAGTTACAAGATCGCACACTATTTGGATGATTTCCTTCTAGTGGGGGCTGCCGATTCAGGGGAATGTGCCTCCTTGATGAACGTCATGAGGTCCATGATGGCTAGGTTTGGGGTTCCCTTGCCAAGGATAAAACAGAGGGGCCTTGCACGTGCTTGACATTTCTTGGCATAGAAATAGATTCTGTGGCAATGGTATGCAGGCTGCCTAAAGAGAAGGAGGCTCGAATGCTGATGGCGGTTCGCGCCATGGCTGCAGCACAAACATGTTCACTGAGGGAGTTGCAGTCGCTCCTGGGTCTCCTAAACTTTGCAGGGAGAGTAATCCCATGGGGTAGGATTTTTAGCAAAAGGCTGGAACGTAGATTGGGGGGCGGCAGGACAGCAACGTCACGCATCCGGATCATGGGGGATCTCATGGCAGATCTGATGGTTTGGGAGCAGTTCTTGAAGGATTTTAATGGTGTCTGTATGTGGAGGGGTGACCCAGTGTCCAATCAGTCTTTGCATCTGTTCATGGATGCTGCAGGGGCATCTGGATACGGGGCTTACTTTGAAGGGGCATGGAGTGCGGAGCCATGGCCATCTAAGTGGGCGGGCCTAGGGCTTACACGCAACCTTTGCTTCTTGGAACTGTTTCCCATCATAGTTGCAGTTGAGCTGTGGGGGCATCTCTTCAGCAACAAGGCTGTGATTTTCTGGACGGATAATCTCGTGTAGTTTTTGCCATTAACAGACTTTCAGCTTCATCGCCTGTGGTGGTGCATTACCTGTGACACCTGGTGTTGAGATGTCTGCAGTGGAACATTAATTTTAGGGCTCGTCATGTCCCAGGGGTTCAGAACATAGTGGCAGACGCATTGTCTCGCTTCCAGTGGGAGGTGTTTAGGGCGGCGGCGCCAACTGCGGCTCCTAATGCTCTTTCTTGCCCTTTCTTTCTGTGACAGATGGCGAAGGACTGCAGCGGCTGATCCCCTTATTACGGGTTTTTTTGGCACCCAACACTTGGTTGGCCTACGTGAGGTATTGGAGTGAGTGGGTAGGGTTATGCGGCCTCCGTGAGTTTCCTTCTTGCGAAGGTGAGCAGGGATTTCTTTTGCAGTGGTTGGCTGACCTGAGAGGTAAGCACGTAAAAAAGGGGGCAGTGGTCTCTAGGCTATCTGCCATAGCTTTCTTTTGCTGGTTGAAAGCATTTCAAGATGCGTCGCGCTCCTTCCTAGTAAAACAGTTAATTCGGGGGTGGGGCCGATTGGAGGTTCTGAGGCATGATGCTAGGGAACCCATTAAGTAGATCAATTGGTTAAATTGCTGGCGGTATTACCAGAGACCTGTTCCTCGCCTTTTGAGGTTCAGCTCTTTGGGGCGGCCTTTGGACTAGCATTTCATGGGGCACTGAGAATAGGGGAGCTGGTCCCACGTGCCAAGACGGCCATATCAGGGGGGAGTCATGCACAATCATGTTAGGGTTGTGGATGATTCAGTGCTTCTCTTTATCCCCAGGTCTAAGACGGACCAGGAGGGCCGGGGAGCCTGGCTTTCCTTGCCGGGGCAGCCAGGGGTCACCTGTTGCCCAGTACGTCTGGTCTCTTCATACCTGGATGTGCGGCCAGGAGGCTCCTTCAGGTTTCTTATACATGCGAATGGAGACCCGCTGACCAGATACCAGTTCAGAATGGTGTTAGGTTGCGTAGCACAGCAGGCGGGTCTCGATGGGTCACATATTGACCCCCACTCCTACAGGGTGGGGGCGGCCATGATGGCAGCAGAGCTGGGTTGGTTATCGGATTGCATTCGTTCCTTAGGGCGTTGGAGATTGCAGCGGTACAAATCCTATGTTAGGCCTCTGTACGCATAAGAGTGTAGGTTGATGACGATGGGGCATCAAGGGAATTGGGCTTGCATGGGTTAACAAAGGGGGGTTGGCCATGGTTAATGATGGTCAGGTCCAGTAGGAGTGCAAGCTAACTCTTGTTTTTTTGTTTCAGGCATACGTCTAGGTCCTGTACGGGTGTGGATCGTCGGCCATTCATATGTGCACTGGGCTGCAATTAGAGACACAGCAATGCCAGGACAGCAGCTGGGATTTCCATCGTCCAAGGCTGTGTTGCGTTGGCTAGGGTGCAGGGGTTTGTCCTGGGCAGATCTGCCTGCATTGTTACAGGATGCCACAAGAAGGTGGGAAAAAACCCACATTCTGATCTTACATGCTGGCGGCAATGATGTGGGGGCCATCCCCACATTAGATTTAATCCGGGCAATGCAGTCGGATCTGCATCAGTTCAGACTCTGGTTTCCAGGTGTGAGAATCGTGTGGTCAAATGTGATCCCTTGATTGAGGTGGAAGCACATGGTGTGCCATAAAGCGGCTTTCCAGGTCAGGAAAAAGATAAATAGGGACATGAGGAAGCAGGTAAGGGACCTAGAGGGTTTTGTTATAGAGCATGGGAACATCTCAGCAGCCCATAAGGGTCTATATAGGCAGGATGGGGTTCATTTAGAACCTGCAGGAGTAGATTTGTTCCTTCAGAACATCAGGCAGGCGTTACTCCTAAGGATATAGTGGTGGCGGCAAGAGTCTGGACCATTTAGTTTGCAGGTCTGTCTCTTGTGGCGGGTGGTCAGGATCATGCTGCAGGCTGGAAGGAGGTTTGAATGGCGGCCATTGCGGTCAGGGTGACGTCACAGGCTCGGTATGCTTGGGCGTGCTTGGGGATGATTATTAATGGCCCGAGAACACCCTATATTAACGCTGCGGTGAGTATCTCCACCTTTTGGTCTGCAGCAGTGTCCCTTGGCCATTTTCTAGAAGGGGTTATATATATAGTTAGTTATGTAGGCCCCAATTGCCGCCACCCGTGATTGATTTACCTGTCGTTGCCAGTTCCCATTGCTGGTATTAATAAATACGACCCACGTGTCTTTCACCCACCTAATGTGTTGAGTTTTATTGACAAAATTATTGAAGTTCAACTGTTAAGTGTTAAGTTATTACTTTGATATGTTACAAGCAGACACTCAGGAAATGTAGGGCATTTAATCCCTTAAGAAAGTGCAGGGCAATTAGCCTGGAGCGTAGCTAAGGGTTAAGGCCTGGTTGAGTGAGTGCTGCTGCTGTCTGTGTATTTGTTACAATGTTGCATTGTGTTGGGAGGGGTTTACCAACCTTATATATGGGATGTGCAGGGAGCCCACTTCCTCTTTGTTCCTGTGGATCCCTGGAAGCTCTTTCCTCACCCTCCAATCCATGTTATGCATTGTTGATTTGCAAATGTGTTTGTTAAAAGGCGGCAATCGTTTTCTGTTTTAGTGTCTCTATATGAAACTAGGTGTCTGAGGCTGGAAGAGGGTTACTCAAACTACTTCCTTAAGTCCAAGGAGGGTAACTTGAGCTCCCCAGTTATTGACATGCTGTTCGTCAAGTCAAGGCTGGATCTACTGGTTTGGAGTTTCTAATGTTGGCACCCTACTCTGGCGGGTGGTCAGGATCATGGCTGCAGGCTGGAAGGAGGTTTGAATGACGGCCATTGTGGTCAGCGTGACATCACAGGCTTGGTATGCTTGGGCGTGCTCGGGCTGATTATTAACGGGCCAAGAACACCCTATATTAAAGCTGCATTGAGTATCTCCACCTTGTGGTCTGCAGCAGTGTCCCTTGGCCATTTTCTAGAAGGGGTTATATATATAGTTAGTTATGTAGGCCCCGATTGCCGCCACCCGTGATTGATTTACCTTTCGTTGCCAGTTCCCATTGCTGGTATTAATAAATAGGACCCACGGGTCTTTCACCCACCTAATGTGTCAAGTTTTATTGACAAAATTATTGAAGTTCAACTGTTAAGTGTTAAGTTATTACTTAGATATGTTACAAGCAGACACTCAGGAAATGTAAGGCATTTAATCCCTTATGCAGAGCCACCACTGATTTCTTATGTTGTACAGAGCCACCACTTTGGTATAAATTTCTTTTTTTTGGGGGGGGGGGGGGCACAAAATGTATCTTTGCCTGTGTAGCCAAATATCCTAGCACCAGCCTTGTTTTTTTTTAATCAGTTAGAAAACCCTTTATAAGAAAAATTTTCTAAGAATTGTCAGACTTTTCAAATTCTGGGATCTAGCTAAATGCGTATGGTGAGTCAATGACAGCAGCAATATCTGTGCAGCCACCGATCAGCAGCTTGCTCCTAATAGTGCAGTGCTGCTCTTGACGCTACCTAGGTATGCTTTTCAACAGAGGCTACCTAAAGAAGGAAGTAACTTTGATGTTAGGCAAAACTGTTAAAAAAAAATCTTAAAATTGGATGTTCCATCGGAATCATGAAAGTTTAAATTTTGACTTTCATGTCCCTTTAGTATAAAAGTAACATATAGAAACTAAATTCAAATATATTAGCCATATCTCCCAACATTTCCCAAAGGCTGGAGATATTAACTTTTATGAACTTTTATGAAATAGCTTATTAGCATTTTTTGTGTGAGGTTGCAATGGGTGGGTGGTTGCGATCAGGTTGTGGACTGGGCTGAGGTATGTTGTGGGTGTGGCTGTGGGCTGGGCTTAGGTATGCTGTGGGTGTGGCTTGAGTCTGTCTTTGGTATGACAGGGCATGTCCTAGATGAAGCTGGGGCAATGCCTTAAACCAATACATTTGCCCTGGATAAGGAGCTGTGGTTGGGAAGCAATGACAGACCTCTCAACCCATGACAATCCCACAGGAGGTCTTTATTAGGACATCATCTTTAACATTGAATTACTACTTTGTTAGCATGTTTTACAATTGCTTCCATGAAGGTATGTAAAAACCAATGGCAAAAATCCCCTTGAAACCACTACATTTCACGTATTTCTTACAGCTGCTGTTTTGGTTTTTTGTGAGTGCGTTCACAAAAAAATAAACTTGTGGCTCTTCTTAATGTAAAACAATCCTCAGACTATATTTGTGTGTGTTAATTCGAACCTATGGAAAGCTAGGCCATTATATGGAATAATAGAGTAGAGAGAAATAATGCTATAGAATAAGGCAGGGGTAATGAAATTATATGGAAGGATTCTTGATATTTTTATATTTTTACAGGATATTCTTGCACCCCATATCCATTGATTTAATGTAATTACATATTGGTGCTTAGCTTGCACAGTATAATCAGTCATTTAAGCTATTAAATAGCATCATACTTTTTTGAATTTCATTGAATTAGTTTTGCAATTTTTTTATCCATTAATATTAATTTTTATAATTTTTTAACTGTTTTTCTTTTTTTTTTTGTTCTTTCCTTAGGTTTCCATCAGTTATTATGGATAATCAGTCTGATACATATGAGTTTCTACTAGTTGGATTTCCAGGTCTCCCACAGAAGTACCACACCCTGGTTGCTTTAGTAATGTTCACTGTGTATCTCATATCACTGTTTGCAAATGGTGCTGTCATTGCACTGATAGTCTGGGGAAAAAATCTTCACCAACCAATGTACATAATTATAGCAAACCTTGCACTTTCTGATCTACTGTTTGACACAATAACTTTACCTAAAATCATTGCAAGATATTGGTTTGGGGCAGGGTCCATATCTTTCTTGGACTGCATGTTCCAACTTTTTTGGGTCCATTATTTGGGCACGGTTGATTCTTATGTTATAATGATGATGGCTATTGATCGTTACATCGCTATATGCTTGCCACTGAGATACTCATCACTCATCACCAATAAGCGCATTGTCTGTATTTGTGGATCTCTATGTATGTTCGCAACTTTAACCCCTGCTCATAATGTCATCTGGCATGCACAGTTCCCATACTGTGGCTCTAGAAATGTCAACAACTTTTTTTGTGTTACCATGGCTATAACACCTCTGGCCTGTGGGGATAAAGATGCCTTCAAAAAATTAACATTTATTTTTGCAATGCTTGTACTTCTTATGCCTTTATTCTTCATTATCTTTTCTTATAGCATCATTATATACACTGTCTGCTCATCCATTGAATCTGGGAATCGTTGGAAAGCTATTTATACGTGTACCACCCACCTGTTTATCATTGGCATGTACTATGGTCCTCGATTATTTGTTTATGCAGCCTTTCAGCTTAAATTAATTTTTAATCTTGATATCAGCGTTTTGCTTCTTATTCTCTACACATTCATTCCGCACATGGCGAATCCTATTATATACTGTCTCAGAGCTAAAGAGATAAAGCAGACATCTGCAAAGATATTTAAATTGAGGTTTAAAATCTGATACTGCTCCTGTTATTCATGGAATAACTTATTCTGTGATGTCAACTTTTAATATGTAACTTCAGTATTAAATATAACAGGAACTCTCAATGGCAGCTCAGCCAGATGGTGGTGAAGTAGATCAAAAGAATATGCAATGGAACTGACTGTTTTAATGCTATACAAACATCATCACAGGTTGACTTTAAAGTAGGGATGGGCGAATGTGCTGAAACTGCAATTTGCTTGGTAGAACGAATAGTCCTATGTTTTCGACAGTTGAATGTTGATAAGAATGAAAATCCATTAAACTGTGGAAATCAAATGTTATTTACGTTTTTCGAATTTTACTTTTTTCCCCTGAATGTTCATAATTAGATTGAATAACCACATTCAAAATTTCAAATGTAATATACGATTTAACAAAAAAATACTATTCAGGAATTCAATAGTTCATGAGGTAGGGAATTCAATAAATTGATACATAATAGATACAAATATATCAATGTGAATGTTTCTATTTCAATTAATTTTTTTATTTTTTGTTATCTTTGGAAAAATGCATGATCCTGTCTTGAATGGTTGAAAGTTTTCTTGCTGCACTTACAGAGGCATGCCCCTCTCTACCAGAAAAGCACAGAGAATGTTCCTTACCAGCAAATACTACATAGTAGGAAGTAAAAAATAAATATGAGCAATATTAGTTTTATTAAAAACAGATTTTACTTAACAGTTTTACAGGCAAAACATTTTTTTTTACTTGTATAAATGCTAATATTTCATATACATGATAGACAATTCTTGAGTGCAATTTTCCTTTAAAGGGACATTATACCCAAATGTTGAAGCACTTGAAAGTGATGCAGCATAGCTGTAAAAAGCTGAGTAGAAAATATCACCTGAACATGTCTATGTAAAACAGGAAGATATTTTACCTCACAATTTCCCATCCTCAGTAGCCACAACCCATTGTAAAGGGAGTTTTTAAGCAGGATGCTAGTCTCAGGACTTGCAAGAAAGCGTGCATCTGGCATGTGCAGTCATAGTCATGTTATTTCCCTATTCTGTTTAAGGATGTTTAATGCGAAATCTCTCAAGATGTCTCTTAAACCTCATTACACCACAGTAAAGAATAAATTTTAATAAATGGAAGAAGATGACAGTGCTAGACAACCTATCTCTAGGTATAGGAAGAAGATGACAGTGCTTGAGCAGTGATCAAGTGCGTGAAGCACGAAACGTTTGCTGTTTTTTGCACCTGTTCTTTTACTTGTATTTTGCACAATTGTGCTGACCACTTTTTACTTATTTTGCATGTTTTTAATCATGTTGGAATAAAGCTGAACTTTTAACTTTTTTCTGGGCTTGGAGCGCTGTTTTTTTGTTCCCTCTCTGGATTTCCTTTGAACATGGGTGCTGTCTGGAATCTACTATAAAAGATAGAGTTATCCCACTGTGGTAATTAACTTTATACCCTCTCTCTATTTTGTGCCTTACTTACACCTTTTAAGAATCATCTAACTACCCCAAGGGCGCTCCGTTGTGCAGGTTTGTGTGTTACTCTAGACAACTTATCTCTAGGTATAGGAAGAAGATGAATTTTGTTGCACTTCTGATGAATAAACTCCACAGTGCGATCGGGGTTGGGTGAAATTAGGGTGCTTTAATATGAACTGCAATAAAATGGAGGACACTCATCACTGAGGTAACAAGTGTGAAACTGAACACAATAATACAGTATATAAAGCATAACAACTGTGCACGTACAGTACAGAATTATTATGATTAACTTTAAAATGCAGAATCAACATTTGCTCTATCTGCTGAGAACATCCTTCCCCAAAGCTGCACTAAGGAAGATGCCACATGTCCTATAATTACACTGCATTTACTTTCCCTTGTCACTGGAACATTAGCTAGACCAGTTTATTCTATTATATTCCCAGCTATGCTTATAAGAATCATCTCCCTTACCTGCAATAAAATGGAGGACACTCATCACTGAGGGAACAAGTGTGTAACTGAAAGAAGGTTCCTCTCAGAAACAAGTAACTAAGTTTCCCTTCCCTGCAGCAGGTGCTCTGGTAAATGTGTCCTCTCTCTACAAACAGGAGTTTAGCTTAGAGTGTCAATGTGTCCTCACTAAGAGAACCTTAACATGTTATTAGAATATTATTTTGGGGGTGTCTATTTGGCGAAGCAGACACAGCTTGGAGTGATTCTTTCTCTAACGTTTGACTCGTCCTCGATAAAGCAGGACAACTGCTGGATGCACAGTAATTACAATGCTTCTTGCTATGATTTTTGCCCTAGTAGTGAGCCTGGGCTTGCTGGGCAGAATTCAGAGTGACATTACACAGCTTACAGGAAAGAGGTTTACAAAGATCTTCAAGTGAAGGATCTTGTTCTAAGACCTTTGCAAGATCTTCATCCTGTGTCACCTCTAAGGGCTGTGAGAGGGATGACTGAACAAACTTCCTTGGTTGTTGAGCTGGCACAGGAAATACTATTTGCCTTTTGCCCATTCCAATGGATGGAGGAAAAGCAGACTGTTCAGGATGAGGCGGAGGGCTGGCATGCTGTAGCACAATCATTTGCAGAGCATTTTGTAAGGCCATAATTTAAAGAGGAACGGATCAAGACTGGAGGGCTAAATGTTGAAAAAAATATCTGGCTGATTCATTGATCAGAAGTAGTTTGGCATCTTTTTTGATGATCATTTGATATTCTACTGTGCTACAGCTACAGTATACATTAGACAACGTATCTCTAGGTATAGGAAGAAGATGACAATGCTAGACAACTTATCCTCAGGTATAGGAAGAAAATGACAGTGCTAGACAACTTATCCTCAGGTATAGGAAGAAAATGACAGTGCTAGACAACGTATCTCTAGGTATAGGAAGAAGATGACAGTGCTAGACAACTTATCTCTAGGTATAGGAAGAAGATGACAGTGCTAGACAACTTATCTCTAGGTATAGGAAGAAGATGACAGTGCTAGACAACTTATCTCTAGGTATAGGAAGAAGATGACAGTGCTAGACAACTTATCTCTAGGTATAGGAAGAAGATGACAGCACTAGACAACTTATCTCTAGGTATAGGAAGAAGATGACAGTGCTAGACAACTTATCTCTAGGTATAGGAAGAAGATGACAGTGCTAGACAACTTATCTCTAGGTATAGGAAGAAGATGACAGTGCTAGAGAACTTATCTCTAGGTATAGGAAGAAGATGACAGTGCTAGACAACTTATCTCTAGGTATAGGAAGAAGATGACAGCACTAGACAACTTATCTCTAGAGATAGAAAGATGATGACAGTGCTAGACAACTTATCCTCAGTAATAGGAAGAAGATGATAGTGCTAGACACCTTATCTCTAGGTATTGGAGGAAGATGACAGTGCAATACAACTTATCTCTAGGAATAGGAAGAAGATGACAGTGCTAGACAACTTATATCTAGGTATAGGAATAAGATGATGGTGCAAGACAACTTATCTCTAGCTATAGGAATAAGATGACGGTGCTTGACAACTTACCTCTAGGTATAGGAATAAGATATCCAAATCACGCAATAGAAGTGACAGCAAAAGGACATTTATTAAAGTTTAATAGACAAAAAGAACGGCAACATTTCGGGATGCTATCCCTTATTCATGCCATGCCAAACTGACAAACATTGCTTACTTATATACTGACTTGCCACTAGGTGGCTCTCACAATCACTTTACATATTAACTCCTTCAATACTTATACAACTGTATTCAAAATACGAGATTCATATAGTTTTAAAAGAGAATTAAGCACATAAGTAATTTCAATTACACTAAACAGAATGGATATCCTGACTTAAAGAAGAATCATCTCTATAGCTTACAAAAATACAGACTTCATTTAGTTCTACCAGATAATAAGACTGGGGCTACATAAAAACTAATAAGTCCCAGTCTTTATTTAAACCTTTAGGCTCAAGGGACCCCAATTCCTAAATCCAAAAGGACTCTCTCTGTTTGAGGCAAAGTTCCCTGTAACCCCCTCGACGTGGCATTTCAAGGTGGTCAATAATTTGAAATTTAAGCTGACTTATTGAGTGGCCAGCTTTCAGAAAGTGACTGGCTAGTGGGGCTTTTAAATTACCGGTACATATATTACTTTTATGTTCTATAACGCTATCTTTAGCAGATCTAATGGACTCCCCTATATAAACACTTCCACATGGGCATTTAATCATATAAATTATAAAGGTTGTCAAACAGGTAAAAAAACCTTTTATAGAGTATTTTTCCCTGTGTGGGGGTGATAAAATACAGGGCCTTTGCAACAGTCTTTTGAAACTTGAGAGTGCTCAACAGTCTTTTGAAATTTGTGTGCTCACCCCCCCCTCCCTCATTAAGTCTCTCCCCCATAGCCAACTTTTGCGTGTTCGCAAGATAGTCTCAGATGAGAGCATTATAGACAAAAGGCTAGAGGAAATGGGGGACAGATTTAGAGAGAGAGGATATCCAGATAAGTTAATTGCAGATGAGATAAGTCTAGTGAGATCTATTCCAAGGTCCATTTTGTTATCTGATAGAAACAGAAATAAACCAGAAAAAAATGGAAAATAAAAAGCAAAGATTGCTTTTTGTGTCTGAACATAATTCACAGAGTGTAGAGATTCAAAAGATCATTAATAAACATTGGGGAGTGCTGGCTAGGTGTAATCCCAACATAGCAGAATTTTAATTTAATCCAATGTCAGCTTTTAAAAGAGGTATGAATATTCAGAGGAAATTGGTAAGAGCTGATGTAGGCTCTAGAATTAAAACTGGTCCCCGCTATATTACTACAAAAAATCATGGATGCTTTCCATGCTTAGGGTGCTCATGCTGCGGGAATATGACCAAAGGCCCTGTATTTTATCACCCCCACACAGGGACAAAATACTCTATAAAAGGTTTTTTTTACCTGTTTGACAACCTTTATAATTTATATGATTAAATGCCCATGTGGAAATGTTTATATAGGGGAGTCCATTAGATCTGCTAAAGATAGGGTTATAGAACTTAAAAGTAATATACATACCGGTAATTTAAAGGCTCCACTAGCCAGTCACTTTCTGAAATCTGGCCACTCAATAAGCCAGCTTAAATTTCAAATTATTGACCACATTGAAAAGCCACGTCGAGGGGGTGACAGGGAACTTCGCATGAAACAGAGAGAGTCCTTTTGGATTTATGAATTGGGGTCCCTTGAGCCTAAAGGTTTAAATAAAGACTGGGACTTCTCCGTTTTTATGTAGCCCCAGTCTTAATATCTGGTAGAACTAAATGAAGTTTGTATTTTTGTAAGCTATAGAGATGATTCTTCTTTAAGTCAGGATATCCATTCTGTTTAGTGTAATTGAAATTACTTATGTGCTTAATTCTCTTTTAAAACTATATGAATCTCGTATTGTGTATACAGTTGTATAAGTATTGAAGGAGTTAATATGTAAAGTGATTGTGAGCGTCACCTAGTGGCAAGTCAGTATATAAGTAAGCAATGTTTGTTAGTTTCACATGGCATGAATAAGGGATAGCATCCCGAAACGTTGCCGTTCCGTTTGTCTATTAAACTTTAATAAATGTCCTTTTGCTGCCACTTCTATTGCGTGATTTGGATATTTTATACTGGGGGCCTTTGGTAGGGGCCCTGAAGTGACATGCATCTCCTCTTTTGAGTGCTGGTATCCTTTGACTTTTATATAGGAATAAGATGACAGCGCTAGACAACTTATCTCTAGGAAAAGGAAGAAGAGGACAGTGCTAGACACCTTATGTCTAGGAATAGGAAGAAGATGACAGTGCTAGATAACTTATCTCTAGGTATAGGAAGAAGATGACAGTGCTACACAACTTATCTCTAGGTATAGGAAGAAGATGAAAGTGCTAGACAACTTATCTCTAGGGATAGGAAGAAGATGACAGTGCTAGACAACTTATCTCTAGGGATAGGAAGAAGATGACAGTGCTAGACAACTTATCTATAGGTATAGGAAGAAGATGAAAGTGCTAGACAACTTATCTCTAGGGATAGGAAGAAGATGACTGTGCTAGACAACTTATCCCCAGGTATAGGAAGAAGATGACAGTGGTAGACAACTTATCCCCAGGTATAGGAAGAAGATGACGGTGCTAGACAACTTATCCCCAGGTATAGGAAGAAGATGACAGTGCTAGACAACTTATCTCTAGGTATAGGTAGAAGATGACGGTGCTAGACAACTTATCCCCAGATATAGGAAGAAGATGACAGTGCTAGACAACTTATCTCTAGGTATAGGAAGAAGATGACGGTGCTAGACAACTTATCTCTAGGTATAGGAAGAAGATGACGGTGCTAGACAACTTATCTCTAGGTATAGGAAAAAGATGACAGTGCTAGACAACTTATCTCAAGGTATAGTTAGAAGATAACAGTGCTAGACAACTTATCTCTAGGTATAGGAAGAAAATGATTTTGCTAGACAATTTATCTCTAGGAATGGAAAGAAGATGACAGCGCTAGACAACTTATCTCTAGGTATTGAAAGAAGATGACAGTGCTAGACTACTTATCTCTAGGTATAGAAAGAAGATGACAGTGCTAGACAACTTATCTCTAGGAATAGGAAGAAGATGACAGTGCTAGACAACTTATCTCTAGGTATAGGAAGAAGATGACAGCGCTAGACAACTTATCTCTAGGTAATGAAAGAAGATGACAGTGCTAGACTACTTATCTCTAGGTATAGGAAGAAGATGACAGCGCTAGACAACTTATCTCTAGGTATAGGAAGAAGATGAAAGTGCTACACAAATTATATCTAGGTATAGGAAATAGAAGACAGTGCTAGACAACTTATCTCTAGGAATAGGAAGAAGATGACAGTGCTAGACAACTTATCTCTAGGTATAGAAAGAAGATGACAGTGCTAGACAATTTATCTCTAGGAATAGGAAGAAGATGACAGCACTAGACAACTTATCTCTAGGTATTGAAAGAAGATGACAGTGCTAGACTACTTATCTCTAGGTATAGAAAGAAGATGACAGTGCTAGACAACTTATCTTTAGGTATAGGAAGAAGATGACAGCGCTAGACAACGTATCTCTAGGTATTGGAAGAAGATGACATTGCCAGAAAACTTATCTTAATGGGGCATATTTATCAATGTGCGAGTGGACATAATACAAAGTAGCGTATCATGTCCGCTGCACATCCCTACACATCGATAAATGCTGACAGCATAGGCTGTCGGCATTTATCAATGCAAAAATCCACAGCAGAATAAAGATATTTATTAAGTTTTCACACAGAATCAGGTAGCGACGTTTCGGAATAGAACTTCCTTAATCATACATACAGGTGAAATGATTTCCTCTCTCTATATAGATATATACCACTAGATGGCGCTATATAGCAATAAACATTAACCCTATAGGTTTCAAAATATCAAAATGGTATACAATATTATTAAAAACAATGTAACACTGTAACAAATCTCCTAACAGTTTAGAATATAAAGTATTTAATTACATTATGCAATATATACAAATTTATCAACAACCTAAGTTTCATAGAAAATATTTTTCTCTTTTCTCTTTCATAAAAAGATAGAAAGGTCCCAGTCTCTATTGAGACCATTGGGTTCAAGATTCCCTAATTTGAAAATCCAAAATGCTTCACGCTTTTTTTAACAACTGCTCTCTATTCCCCCCTCTGCGAGGTCTAGATACACATTCAATAATTTGGAATCTTAATTCACTCATTTGGTGACCCATTTTAATAAAATGATGTGCAACTGGTGCTTTCTTATTGCCTGTCCTGATACTACTTTTATGCTCAATGATTCTGATTTGATATTTCTAGTTGTCTCTCCAATGTAGCCACGCCCACATGGACATTTGATCATATATATGACAAATTGAGTGTTTCCCTGTTGTTGGATGATAGAAAAATTGGCCTTTAGACATATTATTACAGCAAGAGCAGTTAAGACATGGGTAGCATCCTTCTTTTTTGCTACCTATTACTGTTTGTATAACAGACTTATTAGTGCCAATATCAGCCTTAATCAATTGTTCCTTTAAGCTCATGCCTTGTTTATAAGCTGGTATAGGAGGGGATTTAAATTCTTTAATCTCAGGGTTACATTCAGTTAAGATTGACCAATGTTTTTTAATGATTTTTTGTATATCAGCTGATTGTGAAGTATATTCTGATACAAATATGATACGAGGATCATTTATTGACTTTTCACTCTTTTTTCTCAACAATGTTTCTCTAGATAGAGACTTAGCGTATTGCAATTCTTTATCAATTAGAGCAGGGGGATAACCTCTATTTAAGAATCTATAACTCATTTCTTTGAGTCTTAAATCTAAGACATCTTTGTCTGAAATAATCCTACGTGCTCTAAGAAATTGACTGCTCTAAGAAATTGACAATGCACCAGCAGTTATTTTGAACTGCTGGTGCAATGCCGCCCCCTGCAGATTCACGGACAATCGGCCGCTAGCAGTAGGTGTCAATCAACCCAATCGTATTCAATCGTGTTGATTTCTGTCTGCCGTCTCAGAGCAGGTGGACAAATTATGGAGCAGTGATCTTTAGACCGCTGCTTTATAACTTCTGTTTCTGGTGAGCCTGAATGCTCGCCGGAAACAAGGTGCTTCAAACTCCATATGGAGCTTGATAAATATGCCCCTATGTATAGGAAGAAAATGACTGTGCTAGACAACTTATCTCTAGGTAAAGGAAAAAAATAACAGTGCAAGACAACTTATCTCTATGTAAAGAAAGAAGATGACAGGGCTAGACAACTTATCCCCAGGTAATGGAAGAAGATGACAGTGCTAGACAACTTATCTCTAGGTATAGGAAGAAGATGACAGTGCTACACAACTTATCTCTAGGTATAGGAAGAAGATTACAGTGCTAGACAACTTATCTCTAGGTATAAGAAGAAGATGACAGTGCTAAACCACTTATCCTCAGGTATAGGAAGAAAATTACAGTGATAGACAACTTATCTCTAGGTATAGGAAGAAGATGACAGTGCTAGACAACTTATCTCTAGGTATAGGAAGAAGATGACAGTGCTACACAACTTATCTCTAGGTATAGGAAGAAGATTACAGTGCTAGACAACTTATCTCTAGGTATAAGAAGAAGATGACAGTGCTAAACCACTTATCCTCAGGTATAGGAAGAAAATTACAGTGCTTAACAACTTATCCTCAGGTATAGGAAGAAGATAACAGTGTCAGACAACTTATCTCTAGGTATAGGAATAAGATGACAGTGCTAGACAACTTATCTCTAGGTATAGGATGAAGATGACAGTGTTGGACAACTTATCTCTACGTATAGGAAGAAGATGACAGTGCTAGACAACTTATTCTCAGATATAGGAAAAAGATAACAGTGCTAGACAACATCCCCAGGTATAGGAAGAAGATGACAGTGCTAGACAACTTGTCTCTAGGTATAGGAAGAAGATGGCAGTGCAAGACAACTTATTCCAAAGTATAGGAAGAAGATGACAGTGCTAGACAACTTATCTCTAGGTATAGGAAGAAGATGACAGTGCTAGACAACTTATCTCTAGGTATAGGAAGAAGATGACAGTGCTACACAACTTATCTCTAGGTATAGGAAGAAGATTACAGTGCTAGACAACTTATCTCTAGGTATAGGAAGAAGATGACAGTGCTAAACCACTTATCCTCAGGTATAGGAAGAAAATTACAGTGCTTAACAACTTATCCTCAGGTATAGGAAGAAGATAACAGTGTCAGACAACTTATCTCTAGGTATAGGAATAAGATGACAGTGCTAGACAACTTATCTCTAGGTATAGGATGAAGATGACAGTGTTGGACAACTTATGTCTACGTATAGGAAGAAGATGACAGTGCTAGACAACTTATTCTCAGATATAGGAAAAAGATAACAGTGCTAGACAACATCCCCAGGTATAGGAAGAAGATGACAGTGCTAGACAACTTGTCTCTAGGTATAGGAAGAAGATGGCAGTGCAAGACAACTTATTCCAAGGTATAGGAAGAAGATGACAGTGCTAGACAACTTATCCTCAGTAATAGGAAGAAGATGACGGTGCTAGACAACTTATCCCCAGATATAGGAAGAAGATGACAGTGCTAGACAACTTATCTCTAGGTATAGGAAGAAGATGACGGTGCTAGACAACTTATCTCTAGGTATAGGTAGAAGATGACGGTGCTAGACAACTTATCTCTAGGTATAGGAAAAAGATGACAGTGCTAGACAACTTATCTCAAGGTATAGTTAGAAGATAACAGTGCTAGACAACTTATCTCTAGGTATAGGAAGAAAATGACTTTGCTAGACAATTTATCTCTAGGAATGGAAAGAAGATGACAGCGCTAGACAACTTATCTCTAGGTATTGAAAGAAGATGACAGTGCTAGACAACTTATCTCTAGGAATAGGAAGAAGATGACAGTGCTAGACAACTTATCTCTAGGTATAGGAAGAAGATGACAGCGCTAGACAACTTATCTCTAGGTAATGAAAGAAGATGACAGTGCTAGACTACTTATCTCTAGGTATAGGAAGAAGATGACAGCGCTAGACAACTTATCTCTAGGTATAGGAAGAAGATGACAGTGCTAGACAACTTATATCTAGGTATAGGAAATAGAAGACAGTGCTAGACAACTTATCTCTAGGAACAGGAAGAAGATGACAGTGCTAGACAACTTATCTCTAGGTATAGAATGAAGATGACAGTGCTAGACAACTTATCTCTAGGTATAGGAAGAAGATGACAGTGGTAGACAATTTATCTCTAGGAATAGGAAGAAGATGACAGCACTAGACAACTTATCTCTAGGTATTGAAAGAAGATGACAGTGCTAGACTACTTATCTCTAGGTATAGAAAGAAGATGACAGTGCTAGACAACTTATCTTTAGGTATAGGAAGAAGATGACAGCGCTAGACAACGTATCTCTAGGTATAGGAAGAAGATGACATTGCCAGAAAACGTATCTCAATGGGGCATATTTATCAATGTGCGAGTGGACATAATACAAAGTAGCGTATCATGTCGGCTGCACATCCCTACACATCGATAAATGCTGACAGCATAGGCTGTCGGCATTTATCAATGCAAAAATCCACAGGTGAGTGACAGCAGAATAAAGATATTTATTAAGGTTTCACACAGAATCAGGTAGCGACGTTTCGGAATAGAACTTCCTTAATCATACATACAGGTGAAATGATTTCCTCTCTCTATATAGATATATACCACTAGATGGCGCTATATAGCAATAAACATTAACCCTATAGGTTTCAAAATATCAAAATGGTATACAATATTATTTAAAACAATGTAACACTGTAACAAATCTCCTAACAGTTTAGAATATAAAGTATTTAATTACATTATGCAATATATACAAATTTATCAACAACCTAAGTTTCATAGAAAATATTTTTCTCTTTTCTCTTTCATAAAATGATGTGCAACTGGTGCTTTCTTATTGCCTGTCCTGATACTACTTTTATGCTCAATGATTCTGATTTGATATTTCTAGTTGTCTCTCCAATGTAGCCACGCCCACATGGACATTTGATCATATATATGACAAATTGAGTGTTTCCCTGTTGTTGGATGATAGAAAAATTGGCCTTTAGACATATTATTACAGCAAGAGCAGTTAAGACATGGGTAGCATCCTTCTTTTTTGCTACCTATTACTGTTTGTATAACAGACTTATTAGTGCCAATATCAGCCTTAATCAATTGTTCCTTTAAGCTCATGCCTTGTTTATAAGCTGGTATAGGAGGGGATTTAAATTCTTTAATCTCAGGGTTACATTCAGTTAAGATTGACCAATGTTTTTTAATGATTTTTTGTATATCAGCTGATTGTGAATTATATTCTGATACAAATATGATACGAGGATCATTTATTGACTTTTCACTCTTTTTTCTCAACAATGTTTCTCTAGATAGAGACTTAGCGTATTGCAATTCTTTATCAATTAGAGCAGGGGGATAACCTCTATTTAAGAATCTATAACTCATTTCTTTGAGTCTTAAATCTAAGACATCTTTGTCTGAAATAATCCTACGTGCTCTAAGAAATTGACTGCTCTAAGAAATTGACAATGCACCAGCAGTTATTTTGAACTGCTGGTGCAATGCCGCCCCCTGCAGATTCACGGACAATCGGCCGCTAGCAGTAGGTGTCAATCAACCCAATCGTATTCAATCGTGTTGATTTCTGTCTGCCGTCTCAGAGCAGGTGGACAAATTATGGAGCAGTTATCTTTAGACCGCTGCTTTATAACTTTTGTTTCTGGCGAGCCTGAATGCTCGCCGGAAACAAGGTGCTTCAAACTCCATATGGAGCTTGATAAATATGCCCCTATGTATAGGAAGAAAATGACTGTGCTAGACAACTTATCTCTAGGTAAAGGAAAAAAATAACAGTGCAAGACAACTTATCTCTATGTAAAGAAAGAAGATGACAGGGCTAGACAACTTATCCCCAGGTAATGGAAGAAGATGACAGTGCTAGACAACTTATCTCCAGATATGAGAAGATCTCAGTGTTAGACAACTTATCCCTAGGTATAGGAAGAAGATGACAGTGATAGACAACTTATCTCTAGGTATAGGAAGAAGATGACAGTGCTAGACAACTTATCTCTAGGTATAGGAAGAAGATGACAGTGCTACACAACTTATCTCTAGGTATAGGAAGAAGATTACAGTGCTAGACAACTTATCTCTAGGTATAGGAAGAAGATGACAGTGCTAAACCACTTATCCTCAGGTATAGGAAGAAAATTACAGTGCTTAACAACTTATCCTCAGGTATAGGAAGAAGATAACAGTGTCAGACAACTTATCTCTAGGTATAGGAATAAGATGATAGTGCTAGACAACTTATCTCTAGGTATAGGATGAAGATGACAGTGTTGGACAACTTATCTCTACGTATAGGAAGAAGATGACAGTGCTAGACAACTTATTCTCAGATATAGGAAAAAGATAACAGTGCTAGACAACATCCCCAGGTATAGGAAGAAGATGACAGTGCTAGACAACTTGTCTCTAGGTATAGGAAGAAGATGGCAGTGCAAGACAACTTATTCCAAGGTATAGGAAGAAGATGACAGTGCTAGACAACTTATCCTCAGTAATAGGAAGAAGATGACAGTGCTAGACAACTTATCCTCAGTAATAGGAAGAAGATGACAGTGCTAGACACCGTGGGGCCCATTTATCAAGCTCCGTAAGGAGCTTGTGGGCCTGTGTTTCTGGCGAGTCTGCTCTGAAGAGGTGGACAGGAATCGCCAGAAATCAACCCGATCTAGTACGATTGGTTTGATTGACATCCCCCTTCAGGCTCGCTGGAAACAGCAGTAAGTAAGCAGCGGTCTAAACACCGCTGCTCCATAACATGTCCGCTGCCTCATATACAATCGGGCTGATTAACACCCCCTACTGGCGGCCGCAAATCTGCAGGGGGTGGCATTGCACAAGCAGTTCACAAGAACTACTTGTTTAATGATAAATGGTGACAGCGTATACTGTCAGCATTTGTCAATGTGCAGCGGACATGATACGCTACATCGTATCATGTCTGCTTGCACATTAATAAATAGGCCCCCTTGTCTCTAGGTATAGAAAGAAGATGACAGTGTTAGACACCTTATGTCTAGGATTGGAAGAAGATGACAGTGCACAACAACTTTTCCCCAGGTATAGGAAGAAGATGACAGTGCTAGACACCTTATCTCTAGGTATTGAAAGAAGATGGCAGTGCTAGATAACTTATCTCTTGGTAAAGGGAAGAAGATGACAGTTGTAGACACCTTGTCTCTAGGTATCGGTAGAAGATGACAGTGTTAAACACCATATCTCTAGGTTTGGAAGAAGATGAAAGTGCACAACAACTTTTCCCCATGTATACAAATAAGAGGACAGTGCTAGACACCTTATCTCTAGGTACTGGAAGATGACAGAGCAGACATCTTATCTCTAGGTATAGGAAAAAGATGACAGTTGTAGACAACTTATCTTTAGCTATTGGAATAAGATGACAGTGCTAGACAACATTATACTAGGTATAGGAAGAAGATGACGATGCTAGACAACTTATCTCAAGGTATAGGAAGAAGATGGCAGTGCTAGACAACTTATCCTCAGGTATTGGAAGAAGATGACAGTGCTAGACAACTTATCTCCAGGTATGAGAAGAAGATGACATTGCTAGACAACTTATCCCCAGGTAAAGGCAAAAGGAATACAGTGCTACACAACTTATCTCCAGGTATGGGAAGAAGATGACAGTGCTAGACAACTTATCCTCAGGTATAGGAAGAAGATGACAGCGCTAGACAACTTATCTCTAGGTATAGGAAGAAGATTACAGTGCTAGACAACTTATCTCTAGGTATAGGAAAAAGATGACAGTGCTAGACAACTTATCTCTAGGTATAGGAAGAAGATGACAGTGCTAGACAACTTATCTCTAGGTATAGGAAAAAGATGACAGTGCTAGACAACTTGTCTCTAGATATAGGAAGAAGATGGCAGTGCAGGATAACTTATTCCCAGGTATAGGAAAAAGATGACAGTGCTAGACAACATATCCTCAGTTATAGGAAGAAGATGACAGTGCTAGACACCTTGTATCTAGGTATAGGAAGAAGATGACCGTGCTAGACACATTGGCATCTATTTATCAAGCTGTCAACTTACCTGCATTCAACGGCACCAATATGCTTGCCTAAGATCACCTAACATCGCTGCCGCGGACCTGAATAAGTTCTCCTAAATTATTAAAAAAGCTGTCAAAAAGCCACGCACCAAGTACGGTGCGATGAGCAGCAGACTGTTGTTAACTAACAGTCATCGATTTCGCTGCTCTTCGACTTTTTTACAGCTTTCCTGGTACCCAGTCACTAAACACCCACACTATACTATACTGTTTTACCCCCTAAACCGCCACTCCCGGACGCCGCCGCAACTAAATAAAGTGTTTAACCCTTAAACCGCCGCTCACGGACCCCGCCGCAACTAGCTAAACCTATTTACCCCTAAACCGCCGCTCCCAGAGCCAACTGCCAACTACATTATACTTATTAACCCCTAATCTGCCGCCCCCTACACCGCCGACACCTACATTATATTTATTAACCCCTAATCTGCTGCCCCCTACACCACCACCACTATATTAAATTTATTAACCCCTAAACCTAAGTCTAACCCGAACACCCCCTAACTTAAATATAATTTAAATAAATCTAAATAATATTCCTATCATTAAATAAATTACTCCTATTTAAAAATAAATACGTACCTGTAAAATAAACCCTAAGATAGCTACAATATAACTAATAGTTACATTGTAGCTATCTTAAGATTTATTTTTATTTTACAGGCAACTTTGTATTTATTTTAACTAGGTACAATAGTTATTATATAGTTATTAACGATTTAATAACTTCCTAGTTAAAATAAATACAAATATACCTGTTAAATAAAACCTAACCTAAGTTACAATTACACCTAATACTACACTATAATTAAATAAATTCCCTAAACTAAATACAATTAAATAAAATTACATAAAATTATCTAAAGTACAAAAAACCCCACTAAATTACAGAAAATAATAAAATAATTACAAGATTTTTAAACTAATTACACCTAATCTAATCGCCCTAACAAAATTAAAAAGCCCCCCCAAAATAAAAAGCCCTACCCTACACTAAATTACAAATAGCCCTTAAAAGGGTCTATTGTGGGCTATTGCCCCAAATTAATCAGCTCTTTTACCTGTAAAAAAAAATTACAACCCCCCCAACATTAAAACCCACCACCCACACAACCAACCCTACTCTAAAACCCACCCAATCCCCACTTAAAAAATCCTAACACTAACCCCTTGAAGATCACCCTACCTTGAGAAGTCTTCACCCAACCGGACCGAAGTCCTCAACGAAGCCGGCAGAAGTGGTCCTCCAGACGGGCAGAAGTGGTCCTCCAGACGGGCAGAAGTCTTCATCCAGACGGTATCTTCTATCTTCATCCATCCGGCGCGAAGCGGCTCCATTTTCAAGACATCCAACTCGGAGCATCCTCTTCATCCAGAGTCTTCTTCAACAATGACATGAGATGGCATCCCTTCAATTCCAATTGGCTGATAGAATTCTATAAGCCAATCGGAATTAAGGTAAGAAAAATCCAATTGGCTGATGCAATCAGCCAATAGGATTGTAGTTCAATCCTATCGGCTGATCCTATCAGCCAATAGGATTGAGCTTGCATTCTATTGGCTAATTGGATCAGTCAATAGGATTGAACTTCAATCCTATTGGATGATTGCATCAGCCAATAGGATTTTTCCTACCTTAATTCCGATTGAATGATACAATTCTATCAGCCAATCGGAATTGAAGGGTCTCCATCTTGGATGACGTCACTTAAAGGACCCGTCATTGTTGAAGAAGACTCCAGATGAAGAGGATGCTCTGAGTCGGATTTCTTGAAGATGGACCCGCTCCATGCCAGATGGATGAAGATAGAATATGCCGTCTGGATGAAGACTTCTGCCCGTCTGGAGGACCACTTCTGCCCGTCTGGAGGACCACTTCTGCTGGTTTCGTTGAGGACTTCGGCCCGGTTGGGTGAAGGCTTCTCAAGGTAGGGTGATCGTCAAGGGGTTAGTGTTAGGTTTTTTTAAGGGAGGATTGGGTGGGATTTAGAGTAGGGTTGGTTGTGTGGGTGGTGGGTTTTAATGTTGGGGGGGTTGTAATTTTTTTTTTACAGGTAAAAGAGCTGATTACTTTGGGGCAATGCCCCGCAAAAGGTCCTTTTAAGGGCAAATTGTAATTTAGTTTAAGGTAGGACTTTTTTATTTTGTTAGGGGGATTAGATTAGGTGTAATTAGTTTAAAAAAATTGTAATTATTTTATTATTTTCTGTAATTTAGTGGGGGTTTTTTTGTACTTTAGATAATTTTATTTAATTGTATTTAGTTTAGGTAATTAATTTAATTATAGTGTAGTGTTAGGTGTAATTGTAACTTAGGTTAGGTTTTATTTTACAGGTAACTTTGTATTTATTTTAACTAGGTAGTTATTAAATAGTTAATAACTATTTAATAACTATTGTACCTAGTTAAAATAAATACAAAGTTGCCTGTAAAATAAAAATAAATCCTAAAATAGCTACAATGTAACTACTAGTTATATTGTAGCTAGCTTAGGGTTTATTTTGTAGGTAAGTATTTAGTTTTAAATAGGAATAATTTATTTAATGATAGTAATATTTATTTATATTTATTTAAATTATATTTAAGTTAGGGGGTGTTAGGGTTAGACTTAGGTCTAGGGGTTAATAAATTTAATATAGTGGCGGCGGTGTAGGGGGGGCAAATTAGGGGTTAATAAGTATAATGTAGGTGGTGGTGGGCTTTGGGAGCTGTGGTTTAGGGGTTAATAAGTTTATTTAGTTGAGGCGGGGTCCGGAAGCGGCGGGATAGGGGTTAATAACTTTTATTTAGGTGACGGCGGTGTAGAGGGGGACAGATTAGGGGTGTTTAGACTCGGATACATGTTAGGGTGTTAGGTGTAAACATTACCATAGGAATCAATGGAATATCGGGCAGCAGCGAACATAAACTTTCGCTGCTTTCAGACTCCCATTGATTCCTATGGCATCCGCCAACCCCATAGTGCCAAGCGTATCTGGTAGTAGTTTGATAACTAGAAAAAGTAGTCAGATTGTGCCGAATTTGCATTCAGAACATCTGTAATGACGTAAGCATCGATCTGTGTCGGACTGAGTCCGGCGGATCGTATGTTACGTCACTAAATTCTACTTTTGCCGGTCTGTAGTGTTTGATAAATAAGGCGAATCAGGCTCGCCATGAATATTTATAATAATTGATTCCTATGGCATCCACCGCCTCCAGGGCGGCGGATTGAAAACCAGGTACGCTGGGCCGGAATAGTGGCGAGCGTACCTGGTAGTTCTTTGATAACTTCCAAAAGTAGTCAGATTGTGCCGAACTTGCATTCGGAACATCTGGAGTGACGTAAGCATCGATCTGTGTCAGACTGAGTCCGCCGGATCGTATGTTACGTCACTAAATTCTACTTTTGCCGGTTTGTAGGCTTTGATAACTACGGCAAATCAGGCTCGCAACAAATACGCTGCGGAATTCCAGCGTAATTGCGGTTGACGGCTTGATAAATATATGCCCTTGTCTCTAGGTATAGGAAGAATATGACAGTGCTAGACAACTTATTTCTAGGTATAGGAAGATGACAGTGCTAGACAACTTATCTCTAGGTATAGGAAGAAGATGATAGTGCTAGACAACTTATCTTTAGGTATAGGAAGAAGATGACAGTGCTAGACAACTTATCCCCAGGTATAGTAAGAAGATGACAGTGCTAGACAACTTATCTCCAGGTATGAGAAGAAGATGACAGTGCTAGACAACTTATCTCTAGGTATAGGAAGATTACAGTGCTAGATAAAATCTATAGGTATAGGAAGAAGATGACAGTGCTAGACAACTTATCTCTAGGTATAGGAAGATTACAGTGCTAGATAAAATCTATAGGTATAGGAAGAAGATGACAGTGCTAGACAACTTATCTCTAGGTATAGGAAGATTACAGTGCTAGATAAAATCTATAGGTATAGGAAGAAGATGACAGTGATAGACAACTTATTCTCAGGTATAGGAAGAAGATGACAGTGCTAGATAACTTATCTCTAGGTATAGGAAGAAGATGACAGTGCTAGACAAATTATCCTCAGGTATAGGAAGAAGATGATAGTGCTAGACAAATTATCCCCAGGTATAGGAAGAAGATGACAGTGCTAGACAACTTATCCTAAGGTATAGGAAGAAGATGACAGTGCTAGACAACTTATCTTAAGGTATAGGAAGAAGATGACAGTGCTAGACACCTTGGGGTAGATTTAACAAGGGCTGAATGGCTCGCAGGAAACAGCAGTAATGAAGCAGCGGTCTAAAGACTGCTGCTCCATAACATGTCCGCTGCCTCTGAGGCTGCAGACATAAATCCTATACAGTCAGGCTGATTAACACCCCCTGCTGGCGGCCGCAAATTCACAAGAACTACTTTTTTAATGAGAAATGCAGACAGCTTATGCTGTCGGCATTTATCGATGTGCAGCGGACATGATACGCTACATCGTATCATGTCCGCTCGCATATTAATAAATAGGCCCCCTTGTCTCTAGGTATAGAAAGAAGATGACAGTGTTAGACACCTCATGTCTAGGATTGGAAGAAGATGACAGTGCACAACAACTTTTCCCCAGGTATAGGAAGAAGATGACAGTGCTAGACACCTTATCTCTAGGTATTGGAAGAAGATGGCAGTGCTAGATAACTTATCTCTTGGTAAAGGAAAGAAGATGCCAGTGCTAGACAACTTATCTCTAGGTATTGGAAGAAGATGGCAGTGCTAGATAACTTATCTCTTGGTAAAGGGAAGAATATGACAGTGCTAGACAACTTATCTCTAGGTATTGGAAGAAGATGACAGTGCACAACAACTTATCTCTTGGTAAAGGGAAGAAGATGACAGTGCACAACAACTTATCTCTTGGTAAAGGGAAGAATATGACAGTGCTAGACAACTTATCTCTAGGTATTGGAAGAAGATGGCAGTGCTAGACAACTTATCTCTTGGTAAAGGGAAGAAGATGACAGTGCTAGACAACTTATCTCTTGGTAAAGGGAAGAAGATGACAGTTGTAGACACCTTGTCTCTAGGTATAGGAAGAAGATCACAGTGTTAAACACCATGGCCTCTATTTATCAAGCTGTCAACTGCAAATACGCTGGAATTCCGCAGCGTATTTGTGGCGAGCCTGATTCGCCGTAGTTATCAAACCCTACAGACCGGCAAAAGTAGAATTTAGTGACGTAACATACGATCCGGCGGACTCAGTCCGACACAGATCGATGCTTACGTCACTCCAGATGTTCCGAACGCAAGTTCGGCACAATCTGACTACTTTTGGAAGTTATCAAAGAACTATCAGGTACGCTCGCCACTATTCCAGCCCAGCGTACCTGGTTTTCAATCCGCCGCCCTGGAGACGGTGGATGCCATAGGAAAGCTTATGTTCGCTGCTGCCCGATATCCCATTGATTCCTATGGGAAATTTCTACACCTAACACCCTAACATGTACCCCGAGTCTAAACACCCCTAATCTGCCCCCCCCCTACACCGCCGCCACCTACATTATACTTATTAACCCCTAAACCACCACTCACAGACCACACCGCAACTTAATAAAGTGTTTAACCCCTAAACAGCCGCTCCCAGAGCCCACCACCACTCTAATAAACTTCTTAACCCCTAAACCGCCGCTCCCTGACCCCGCCGCCACCTACATTATACATATTAACCCCTATCCTGCCCCCCCTACACCACCGCCGCTATATTAAATGTATTAACCCCTAAATCTAAGTATAACCCTAACCCTAAAACCCCCCTAACTTAAATATAATTTAAATAAATGTAAATAGAATTACTATTATTAACTAACGCCTAGATTTAGAGTTTGGCATTAGCCATCAAAACCAGCGTTAGGGGCTCCTAACACTGGTTTTGGACTACCGCTGGTATTTAGAGTCAGTCAGGAAAGGGTCTAACGCTCACTTTGCAGCCGCGACTTTTCCATACCGCAGATCCCCCTACGCCATTTGCGTATCCTATCTTTTCAATGGGATCTTTCTAACGCCGGTATTTAGAGTCGTGGCTGAAGTGATCGTTAGAAATCTAACGACAAGACTCCAGCCGCAGCAAAAAGCCAGGAGTTAAGAGCTTTCTGGGCTAACGCCGGTTCATAAAGCTCTTAACTACTGTGCTCTAAAGTACACTAACACCCATAAACTACCTATGTACCCCTAAACCGAGGTCCCCCCACATCGCCGCCACTCTATTCAATTTTTTAACCCCTAATCTGCTGACCGCACACCGCCGCAACCTACGTTATTTCTATGTTACCCTAATCTGCTGCCCCTAACACCGCCGACCCCTATGTTATATTTATTAACCCCTAATCTTCCGCCCCCAACGTCGCCGCCACCTACCTACACTTATTAACCCCTAATCTGCCGACCGGACCTCACCGCTACTATAATAAAGTTATTAACCCCTATTCCGCCTCACTCCCGCCTCAATAACCCTATAATAAATAGTATTAACCCCTAATCTGCCCTCCCTAACATCACCGACACCTAACTTCAAGTATTAACCCCTAATCTGCCGACCGGACCTCACCGCTACTCTAATAAATTTCTTAACCCCTAAAGATAAGTCTAACCCTAACACTAACACCCCCTAAGTTAAATATAATTAATATCTAACGAAATAAATTAACTCTTATTAAATAAATTAATCCTATTTAAAGCTAAATACTTACCTGTAAAATAAACCCTAATATAGCTACAATATAAATTATAATTATATTGTAGCTATTTTAGGATTAATATTTATTTTACAGGCAACTTTGTATTTATTTTAACCAGGTACAATAGCTATTAAATAGTTAATAACTATTTAATAGCTACCTAGTTAAAATAATTACAAAATTACCAGTAAAATAAATCCTAACCTAAGTTACAATTAAACCTAAAACTACACTATCAATAAATTAATTACATAAAATACCTACAATTATCTACAATTAAACCTAACACTACACTATCAATAAATTAATTACATAAAATACCTACAATTATCTACAATTAAACCTAACACTACACTATCAATAAATTAATTACATAAAATACCTACAAATAAATACAATTAAATAAACTAACTAAAGTACAAAAAATAGTTATGAAGCCGTCAACTTACCTGCATTCGCCGTCCCAATACGCTCGCCTAAGATCGCCTAACATCGTTGTAAAAGACCCATGCTTTTGATAAGTGAAGTCCCAAAAATACCCAATACATAATATAAATATTGAAATAGTATGCCTATACAAGAGGATGACATAATGCGTAAATAATAAACTTGCTGGTTAATTAATACCAATGATTAATAATGTCAAATTCAGAATTGTATCCACTGGGAAACTGGGTTTGCAATTTATATATACAGTAGATTTCTTGCTTAGCCAAAAGGCCCTCTTTGCTCCCTCCTTTAGGAGGTTGTCTAATGGCTTCTATAGCTCTCCATCTGAATGCACTGACATCCTTATTGTGACCCTTCGGAAAGTGGTGTGATAGGGCTGAACATGGTCTCTCGTTCTTTATGTACCCTAAAAGTTCCCGTATTTGGGTTCGAACATCCCTGATAGTCATGCCTACATATTGGTGACGATGTATAGTGCATTCAATTAGATAGATGACATATGGGGTTGAGCATTTAATACAACCTTTGATTGGAAAAGACTGTTGGGTGACGTGGGTCATAAACTCCCTGCTCTCTGTCAAATACTCACAAGCCTTACATCTTGCAACCCCACACTTATATGTGGTGGGTTCTTTGCGTGGTAGCTGGCTGGGAGAGAGAATATTCCCTAGTGTAACATTTCTTGAGTAGACACATTTGAAACCTTGTTCAATAATTTTCTTCAGATCTCTATCCCCAAGTAACAATGTGAAGTATTTCTTCAAAATATGACAAATAGAATAGAAATCTGAAGAATATTTAGTAATGAACAACATACGATTATCTTTATTGGGGCTTTGTTTTTGGGCTGTAGTGTATCCTTTCTTTCTAGGTCAACAACGTCTCTGGCTATTCTATCCAGCATTTTTAGAGGATAACCTCTCGAGGTTAATCTCTCCTTAATGACTGAGCTTTCTTTAAGAAAATCTGTTTTCAAACTGCAAATTTTTTTGGCTCTAAGGAACTTGGTTATACTATTGAAGAAATTTGGGGATGGGCACTCTTTTTATGAAGCAATGTATTGCCTGTAATTGTTTTCCGATATAATTTAGTCGGGATGCTTTTAGAATTAGTTTGGCCAATCAATGTGATGTCTAGAACATTTATTTCAATCTGGTTCCACTCATAAGTGAATTTAACTCCGTTGTCACCATCATTTAAATAGCAAACACAATCCTCAGCATTTTGCCTATCAGAATTACAAATGTATGAAGGGTTAATGTGGGAGTGTTTTTACTTATATTTTCCACCAATAGCTGTAAAGGGGTTCCTTTTTCAATCAGCACTGCACTGTGTCTAACAGATCTATGAAAACGCATAGGATCTTTTAGTCCTATGATTTATGTTTCCTGTATTGGCAATTTTTAGCCTATCGTGTTAAATAAAGTGTGACGAACCAAGGTTATCCAACCCTGCGCCAGTCACTTATTTGGCACAGAAAGGGTTATCAGCCCCCTTTTACTGTCACCAATAGGTCACAATCTTGCCACACCAGGCCAGCTTGTGATGTATTTCAGTGGGTGCAAGGGTTAACAACACTCCCTAATCTGTGCTAGACGTAAAAGAAATGCCCAAAACTCCCCTTTAATGCCACCCACACTAAACTAACAACCATATAGCTCCAATAATGCCACCACTCAAAATTTATTAAAGGGAAAATCCTAAGAAAATCCCAGACTTACACATTAATTCTCTGAATACAATTTAGCAGAAAATAACCTAAATTATACAGCTCTAATATCCCAGTCTCTTTCAGTAACGTGGTTCAATTATTAGACAAAGGCCAAACTTAATAAAGGAATGATTTATTATGCCAAAAATATTATGCATAATGCATTATTAATAAAAAGTTGTTAAAAATAAAATTACACACGCAAACAGGTTAAAATAAAAAGAGGAGAAAAACAGATTGAATACTTTCCTAGTCTCAAGATCTGCGCCAGGGGAATGGCAGAAATTGATGGCTCCTTACTCTGTAGAACAGCTCCCCTTGTAAGAATGACAATCTTATATTTAAAAAATAAGATTCTTATACCTATTTTCCAGAGATCAAGTTGCCTGACCACACCCTCCTGGGCGGGCTAAGGAACCCCCCAGTCCTTTATCACCTTCAATAAACTAAGTTTTTGCCTGAAATTATAGAACCCACTATAATTTCTGCTAGGTAAATCTATTTCCCTATACATATTGGGAATCTCTTAGTTTCATTGGGAGAATCAGTTTTATATCAGATATGACATAGGTTGTCATATTTACCTTCATTTAATGTCATAACAGTTTAAAGCACATATATATATGATACCAATGTCCTTTTAGTGACCTCCTTAGTTTCTGTGACTGAGACCCTGTTTTGCATCATGCCCTGCTGCTGACAGTCTGAGCCATAAAACTCTATCCTGTGTATCTCTGGAACTAAAAGCTTGAGTGACTTTATGACTCAATGTATACACAATAACATTTGGTGGAGTGAGTCTTAGAAGCCATTTATGAGGCTCCTGGCACTTCAAAGAAAACACAAACCAACACAGGACACAATTCTTCTTGAAAAGCAAATAACTGGTTTTGGTTCACAACTAACAGAATTAACCCCTTAGCAGCTGAATCCTGAGATATTCGATATATGAGCCACTCCCGATGCGTATCAAAGGGAGCTTCCCCTTGCAGTGATAACGCCATTTCCAGACAAATTGCACATAGCAGTTTTGCCATCAGGATGCCCTCCATTTAAAATTGACATACTAGTTGCTTTAGCCAGCTGATTTAATATATTGCAGGGCCCCTCCCATGCAGCCTGTAGCTGGTTCTGCCTCATGGGTGTTAGTACCAGAACATTTTGCCCCATCTCATAAACTCCCTCTCTGGCCGTAAAATCCGGTAACTGTTTTTGTGGGAATATGGTTTTGGCATCTCTGGGTTTACCAGGTACCTCCCCCAATAAGGCTTGCATCTTATCCCTGAATAACCCATCATCCCCTTTTACAGAGGTGCCTGTGAAGCCTAAGGTCTTGCTACCTATTGTGTGCTCCCTGAACATATTGTGTGCTGTCAGTTGCTGCTTAACTACCACAGGCTTTTTCCCTCCCACTGGAGTAGAATTCCTATATTCCTGCACTCTGTTATGGTTGGTAGGGGGTTGACTAACTGCCCCCCTCCTCTCCACTGTGGGTCCTAGCTGCTGAGCCTGCTGGGGACTCTGATACTGCACACCTCTCAGTATATTTGCTGAATGGCACTGTGGGGCTGTGTAAATACACTTCTCTGTACTCCCCCCTGTGTCTGCAGTCTGTGTCAGTCTCTGTCCCCTAGTCTGTACAGTCTTTTTATAGGTCACAGCTGAGGTTACTGGGGTCTCTGTCACCGACAATCTCTCACACTCACTCTGGGGGTCCTTCCAAGAGTATCCTGTACCCCCCTCCCCCATACACTCTGGATTATGTGGCTCTGCTGCTTCTGTTAAAAAGGGAGCTACATTCTCCCCCCGCTCTCTCTCACAGTCAGTCTCACTTCCTTCTATAGAATCCACTGATTCAATCACAGACAGACACTCACCACTCATCTGCCTCCTCTCACAAACAGTTTCTCCCTGTACAGTTAAACTCGTTTCAGGCACAGACAGACCCACACAGTCTATCTGCCTTTCTCCCCCATCAGTCTCACACTGTACAGTTGACTTTAATTCCGCAGATACTGCTGGTTTAATTACAGGAAGACACACACCATCTATCCGTCATTCTCCCCAGTCAGTCTCTCCTCTTACAGGTTCACATCTCAGCATAGACACCCCCAGTTAAGGCACAGCATTTTGCACACATGCACTCTGTCCTCTCTCCTGGTCATAATGTCTCTGAGCATTTTCACACACAGCCCTTTTCACATAAGGGTCTACAACTAATGTCACTAGGTCACATGTAGCATTGTCAGGCACATAAAGAGATAACAATCTACCCAGATCAGTACCCAGTAAAATATCATTAGGAATATTTTCAGATACACCCACATTTCTTAAACCTCTCCCCGCTCCCCAATCAAGATATACACGTGCCATAGGCACTGCAAGTTTCATTCCCCCAATCCCTTTAACTGCTACAGTCCTGCCAGGAATAATGTCCTGAGAGCGCACCAGCGCTGGACGTACAAGAGTCACGGCTGTGCCTGTGTCGTGAAGCCCAAGTGTTACCTTAGTTCCAACAAGCACAGGTTGCAAGTTCTCCTGGTTGCTTTCCTCTGCACATGTAACAAATAAAACAGATGCCGGTACTTCTGAGGGATTACCCCCCTCCAGTTGATTGCTCCAAGTTAATCCTCTCTGGGCAAGTGGAGCTGATGTGACCCACTTTGTTGCAAGCAAAACATCTGCCGGTATCCCCCTGCCCAGATGCAGAACTCGCCCCTCCTTTCCCAGAGGGAACAGACACATGAAACAAAGGCACAGCAGGTTTTGTGAAGGGGGATCATGCAGCAGCTCCTTTCCACGTGGATCCCCCCATAGAAAAGGATTTTCTCCCATTCCCTGGTGACCTGTTGGCTGTGTAAAAATCAGCCAGCTCACCAGCTTCCAATGCTGTTATGGGTTTACGGTCCAAAACCCATTCTTCAACTTCTACTGGGCACAGCTGCATAAATTGCTCCTTCACAATCAAATCTTCCAGATCTTCTATAGTGGCAACCTTTAGCCCTCTGACCCACTGTTTAAACGCTGTCATCAAGTTCCCAACAGCTGCAATATAGCTCTCTGACGTACCTTTCTGCAGAGAACGGAATTTCTTTCTGTACACCTCAGGAGTAAGATTATATCTCCTCTGCAGTGCAGCTTTAATGGAATCATAGTACTGATCAAACTCTGGGGTAGTTCAGCAAAAGCCTCCAGTGCAGGACCTTTCAGGCCAGGGGTAAGGTACTTGGCCCACTGCTCCCTTGGCAACTGGAACTGTCTGCAAACTTTCTCAAAGCTATGCAGGAAAACATCCACATCTCCATCTTTCTCCAGAGTGGGAAAATTCTCTGCACGCACTCTGGGAACAGGTGGGTCTCTAGGTTCACTAACAACAGGTGAGACCATCCCTCTCTCCAATCGTACAAGCTGTAGCTGATACTCTCATCGTTCAGCAGCCTGTCTTTCAGCTGCCAGAGGCTCTCTCTCAGCTTCCCTAGCTGCCTGTCTCTCAGCCGCTTCCACAGTAGCCTGTCTCTCAGCTGCTTCCACACCCGCTTGTCTCTCAGCTACAGCAGCCTGTCTCTCAGCCACAGCAGCCTGTCTCTCATAATTTTGTAATCAGTTCCATGTGCATCCACTGAGCCCATATGTTTCAGAACAGTTTGCAAATAACAGTCCAATGAATCCCCAGATCCTGATGAATCGCTGCCCACAGCTGCAGACATCTCTCCTGAGACTTCAACTGGTGTGGTCTGGCTATTATTATATTCAAAAAGAGCTTGTATTAGCCCATCTTTGTTCTTTCCATGGGTTGGAATATCACACTCCTGGCATAACAGTGCTAACACTTCTTTAGTCTGCTCCTTATACATCTCCATAGTAAAATTAAAAATAGAAAAGAATAACAGAGAATAGGGAAGGGGACTGTTTGCAATGTGTAACTATATAATGCACTGCGTTTTAGACTTTGGAAATTGTGAGAGTCACAATTTATTTTTAGTACCAGGATTTTCACACTAGCAAATCCACAAGCACTAAAATCTAATAAAAATAAATTATCTACACCACTGCCCACCAATTTGTGATGAACCAAGGTTATCCAAACCTGCGCCAGTCACTTATTTGGCACAGAAAGGGTTATCAGCCCCCTTTTACTGTCACCAATAGGTCACAATCAAGCCACACCAGGCCAGCTTGTAAGGTAGTTCAGTGGGTGCAAGGGTTAACAACACTCGCTAGTCTGTGCTAGACGTAATAGAAATGCCCCAAACTCCCCTTTAATGCCACCCACACTAAACTAACAACCATATAGCTCCAATAATGCCACCACTCAAAATTTATTCAAGGGAAAATCCTAAGAAAAAACCCAGACTTACACATTAATTCTCTGAATACAATTTAGCAGAAAATAACCTAAATTATATAGTTCTAATATCCCAGTCTCTTTCAGTAACGTGGTTCAATTATTAGACAAAGGCCAAACTTAATAAAGGAATGATTTATTATGCCAAAAATATTATGCACAATGCATTATTAATAAAAACTTGTTACAAATAAAATTACACACGCAAACAGGTTAAAATAAAAAGAGGAGAAAAACAGATTGAATACTTTCCTAGTCTCAAGATCTGCGCCAGGAGAATGGCAGAAATCGATGGCTCCTTACTCTGTAGAACAGCTCCCCTTGTAAGAATGACAATCTTATATTTAAAAAATAAGATTCTTATACCTATTTTCCAGAGATCAAGTTGCCTGACCACACCCTCCTGGGCGGGATAAGGAACCCCCCCTGTCCTTTATGATCTTCAATAAACTAAGTTTTTGCCTGAAATTATAGAACCCACTATAATTTCTGCTAGGTAAATCTATTTCCCTATATACATATTGGGAATCTCTTAGTTTCATTGAGAGAATCGGTTTAATATCAGATATGACATAGGTTGTCATATCTACCTTCATTTAAAGTCATAACAGTTTAAAGCACATATATATATTATACCAATGTCCTTTTAGTGACCTCCTCAGTTTCTGTGACTGAGGCCCTGTTTTGCATCATTCCCTGCTGCTGACAGTCTGAGCCATAAAACTCTATCCTGTGTATCTCTGGAACTAAAAGCTTGAGTGACTTTATGACTCAATATATACACAATAACATTTGGTGGAGTGAGTCTTAGAAGCCATTTATGAGGCTCCTGGCACTTCAAAGAAAACACAAACCAACACAGGACACAATTCTTCTTGAAAAGCAAATAACTGGTTTTAGTTCACAACTAACAGAATTAACCCCTTAGCAGCTGAATCCTGAGATATTCATGACATAAAGATTGGAGTATCTTTTTAACTTTCCGGTTCCAAGGCTTTTCTTTTTTCATTTTTGCTTTATGGACTATGAGGAGTCCTTTCTTTGCCCTGAACGCGGATCCCCTTGACATTGGTTACTTACCCCCTTGGATCCAGATAAGTAGCACTACAGCAAAGCAGCCCCCCTATTCGCCAGTGCTCATCAACGCCCATTGGATTACATCATACCCAGAAGAGACAATGCACACAGCGAGGACGAAAGCATGAGGCTGTGTACCCACACCTGAGCTGTGGTTACCTTGTCACTAGTGAAAGCCTTTGGTGTCCTGGTTCACTGTGAGAGGTAGAGCTGCAGTAGCAGACGGGTGAGTTAATTTCCCCTCCTTCATGTTTGATGCTAGACGTAACTTGCATGGGCTTCAGCACTATTCATTTGCACTGGTGTTAGGTACTATACAAGGGGTTTGTGCTTATCCTGATATATCCTATGAAATGGGGAGCCGTTTGTATTACCTATCAAACGCATTGGCTGGCTTCTATTGAAGAGGAATTGTTCTCTTTTTTGTCAATTAATAATTATATGTAATTATTGTGCTTCTTACATTAAAAAAGAGGAAAATAAACTATTTTCTGCATGATGAGGAAAGGAATATTTATGTTACCATCTTTCTATCTTTATTAACCAGTTCAAACACAGTTTATCTGTCTTGTTTTACTGTGGCACACTTTAGTATGATGCACTTTACCTATTTCACAATGGCACTTGTCTCTGTGACACTTAGGGCTCGATTTATCAAAGCCCTATGGCTGCAAGTTCTCAAAAGAACTTGCTCGCCGTAATTTAACAAGCAGCGGTTACCAGACCGCTCCTTCCCTAACTTCTTCGCCACCTCTAAGCTGGCGAAATTCAATCTCCGCTGTCAAGTCCGACCGAGGAGATTGACAGCTCCTGCCCGCGCATGATTGGCTGTGCGCGGGCAGGGGGTGGGATTGCACGCAAGCGCAAAATTACGCTCGTGTGCAATGGTGATTACCTGCAGGTTATTTCGCCCCGTCACAGGTGAGCTGAGGCGTACAGGGGCACGTAAACGCGCCCCTATACACCTCAGCTTTGATAAATCTAGCCCTTAGTCACAGTAATACACTTTCTCTGTTCATATCAGTGAAGCTCATTCCCAGCCCTCATATGTCACTAACAAACCAGAATCAAACGGCTAGATTTAGAGTTCTGCGGCCAAAGGGGTGCGTTAGCTACGCATGATTTTTTCCCCCCGCACCTTTTAAATACCGCTGGTATTTAGAGTTCACAGAATGGCTGGGTTTTCAGTGCGTTAGGCTCCAAAAAGGGAGCGTAGAGCATAATTTAACGCCACTGCAACTCTAGATACCAGCGGTGCTTACGGACGCGGCCAGCTTCAAAAACGTGCTCGTGCACGATTCCCCCATAGAAAACAATGGGGCTGTTTGAGCTGAAAAAAAAACCTAACACCTGCAAAAAAGCTGCGTTCAGCTCCTAACGCAGCCCCATTGTTTTCTATGGGGAAACACTTCCTACGTCTGCACCTAACACCCTAACATGTACCCCAAGTCTAAACACCACTAACCTTACACTTATTAACCCCTATTCTGCTGCCCCCGCTATCGCTGACACCTGCATATTTTTTTTAACCCCTAATCTGCCGCTCCGTAAACCGCCGCTACTTACATTATCCCTATGTACCCCTAATCTGCTGCCCCTAACACCGCCGACCCCTATATTATATTAATTAACCCCTAATCTGCCCCCCACAACGTCTCCTCTACCTGCCTACACTTATTAACCCCTAATCTGCCGACCGGACCGCGCCGCTATTATAATAAAGTTATTAACCCCTAATCCGCCTCACTCCCGCCTCAATAACCCTATAATAAATAGTATTAACCCCTAATCTGCCCTCCCTAACATCGCCGACACCTAACTTCAAACATTAACCCCTAATCTGCCGACTGGAGCTCACCGCTATTGTAATAAATGTATTAACCCCTAAAGCTAATTCTAACCCTAACACCCCCCTAAGTTAAATATAATTTTTATCTAACGAAATAAATTAACTATTATTAAATAACTTATTCCTTTTTAAAGCTAAATACTTACCTGTAAAATAAACCCTAATATAGCTACAATATAAATTATAATTATATTGTAGCTATTTTAGGATTAATATTTATTTTATAGGCAACTTTGTAATTATATTAACCAGGTACAATAGCTATTAAATAGTTAAGAACTATTTAATAGTTACCTAGTTAAAATAATTACAAAATTACCGGTAAAATAAATCCTAACCTAAGTTACAATTAAACCTAACACTACACTATCAATAAATTAATTAAATAAACTACCTACAATTATCTACAATTAAACCTAACACTACACTATCAATAAATTATTTAAATACAATACCTACAAATAACTACAATTAAATAAACTAACTAAAGTACAAAAAATAAAAAAGAACTAAGTTACAAAAAATAAAAAAATATTTACAAACATTAGAAAAATATTACAACAATTTTAAACTAATTACACCTACTCTAAGCCCCCTAATAAAATAATAAAGCCCCCCAAAATAAAAAAATGCCCTACCCTATTCTAAATTAAAAAAAGTTCAAAGCTCTTTTACCTTACCAGCCCTGAACAGGGCCCTTTGCGGGGCATGCCCCAAAGAATTCAGCTCTTTTGCCTGTAAAAAAAACACATACAATACCCCCCCCAACATTACAACCCACCACCCACATACCCCTAATCTAACCCAAACCCCCCTCAAATAAACCTAACACTAAGCCCCTGAAGATCTTCCTACCTTATCTTCACCATGCCAGGTTCACCGATCGGTCCTCAGAAGTCTTGATCCAAGCCTTGGAAGTGTTGATCCAAGCCCAAGCGGGGGGCTGAAGAGTGACGTCCATCCTCGGGCTGAAGTCTGGATCCAAGCGGCAGCTGAAGAAATCCATCATCGGGCTGAAGTCGGAAGTCCATCATCGGGATGAAGTCTTCTATCAAGCCGCATCTTCAATCTTCTTTCTTCTGGAGCGGAGCGGAGCCATCTTCTTCCCAACCGACGCGGATCCAACCTCTTCAAGCGACGCCTACTAGCCGAATGACGGTTCCGTTAAATGACTTCATCCAAGATGGCGTCCCTCGAATTCCGATTGGCTGATAGGATTCTATCAGCCAATCGGAATTAAGGTAGGAAAATTCTGATTGGCTGATGGAATCAGCCAATAAGAATCAAGTTCAATCCGATTGGCTGATCCAATCAGCCAATCAGATTGAGCTCGCATTCTATTGGCTGATCGGAACAGCCAATAGAATGAGAGCTCAATCTGATTGGCTGATTGGATCAGCCAATCGGATTGAACTTGATTCTGATTGGCTGATTCCATCAGCCAATCAGAATATTCCTACCTTAATTCCGATTGGCTGATAGAATCCTATCAGCCAATCGGAATTCGAGGGACGCCATCTTGGATGACGTAATTTAAAGGAACCGTCATTCGGCGAGTAGGCGTCGCTTGAAGAGGTTGGATCCGCGTTGGTTGGAAAGAAGATGGCTCCGCTCCGGAAGAAAGAAGATTGAAGATGCGGCTTGATAGAAGACTTCATCGCGATGATGGACTTCCGACTTCAGCCCGATGATGGATTTCTTCAGCCGCCGCTTGGATCCAGACTTCAGCCCGAGGATGGACGTCACTCTTCAGCCCCCCGCTTGGGCTTGGATCAATACTTCCGAGGCTTGGATCAAGACTTCCGAGGACCGATCGGTGAACCTGGCATGGTGAAGATAAGGTAGGAAGATCTTCAGGGGCTTAGTGTTAGGTTTATTTAAGGGGGGTTTGGGTTAGATTAGGGGTATGTGGGTGGTGGGTTGTAATGTTGGGGGGGGGTATTGTATGTTTTTTTTACAGGCAAAAGAGCTGAATTCTTTGGGGCATGCCCCGCAAAGGGCCCTGTTCAGGGCTGGTAAGGTAAAAGTGCTTTGATCTTTTTTAATTTAGAATAGGGTAGGGCATTTTTTTATTTTGGGGGGCTTTGTTATTTTATTAGGGGGCTTAGAGTAGGTGTAATTAGTTTAAAATTGTTGTAATATTTTTCTAATGTTTTTAAATATTTTTTTATTTTTTGTAACTTAATTCTTTTTTATTTTTCGTACTTTAGTTAGTTTATTTCATTGTATTTATTTGTAGATATTGTATTTAATTAATTTATTGATAGTGTAGTGTTAGGTTTAATTGTAGATAATTGTAGGTATTTAATTAATTTATTGATAGTGTAGTGTTAGGTTTAATTGTAACTTAGGTTAGGATTTATTTTACAGGTAATTTTGTAATTATTTTAACTATTTTAGCTATTAAATAGTTCTTAACTATTTAATAGCTATTGTACCTGGTTAAAATAAATACAAAGTTGCCTGTAAAATAAATATTAATCCTAAAATAGCTATAATATAATTATAATTTATATTGTAGCTATATTAGGGTTTATTTTACAGGTAAGTATTTAGATTTAAATAGGAATAATTTATTTAATAAGAGTTAATTTATTTCGTTAGAATAAAATTATATTTAACTTAGGGGGGTGTTAGGGTTAGGGTTAGAATTAGCTTTAGGGGTTAAGAAATTTATTAGAGTATCGGTGAGCTCCGATCGGCAGATTAGGGGTTAATACTTGAAGTTAGGTGTCGGCGACGTTAGGGAGGGCAGATTAGGGGTTAATACTATTTATTATAGGGTTATTGAGGCGGGAGTGAGGCGGATTAGGGGTTAATAACTTTATTATAGTAGCGGTGCGGTCCGCTCAGCAGATTAGGGGTTAATAAGTGTAGGCAGGTGGAGGCGACGTTGAGGGGGGCAGATTAGGGGTTAATAAATATAATATAGGGGTCGGCGGTGTTAGGGGCAGCAGATTAGGGGTTCATAGGGATAATGTAGGTGGCAGCGGTGTGCGGTCGGCAGATTAGGGGGTTAAAAAAATTTAATAGAGTGGCGGCGATGTGGGGGGGCCTCGGTTTAGGGGTACATAGGTAGTTTATGGGTGTTAGTGTACTTTAGAGCACAGTAGTTAAGAGCTTTATGAACCGGCGTTAGCCCAGAAAGCTCTTAACTGCTGTTTTTTTTCTGCGGCTGGAGTTTTGTCGTTAGATTTCTAACGCTCACTTCAGCCACGACTCTAAATACCAGCGTTAGAAAGATCCCATTGAAAAGATAGGATACGCAATTGACGTAAGGGGATCTGCGGTATGGAAAAGTCGCGGCTGGAAAGTGAGCGTTAGACCCTTTCCTGACTGACTCCAAATACCAGAGGGCGGTAAAAACCAGCGTTAGGAGCCTCTAACGCTGGTTTTGACGGCTACCGCCCAACTCTAAATCTAGGCCTAAGTTTTTAGCAATTTGAGGTGAATCAGTAATTGAGCAGTGGTTCAACCTACGCAGGGAAATACACTCTGCCCTGTTAGAAGTGCTTAAGGGTTGAAATGAGAACACAGCTTCCTTTGATATGTCATGTTTATAAAAGCTACATAAGGAATAAAAACAATGAATGCCAATTCCTGGAGTACCCCTTGCCAATGTCCCAAGTACCCCCAGGGGAACCCGTACCACAGGTTTAGAAACTAGGTGCTAGACAACTTATCTCTAGGTATAGGAAGAAGTTAAAAGTGCTAGACAACTTATCTCTAGGTATAGGAAGAAGATGATAGTGCTAGACAACTTATCTCTAGGTATAGGAAGAAGATAAAAGTGCTAGACAACTTATCTCTAGGTATAGGAAGAAGATGACAGTGCTAGACAACTTATCTCTAGGTATAGGAAGAACATGACAGTGCTAGACAACTTATCTCTAGGTATAGGAAGAAGATGTCAGTGCTAGACAACTTATCTCTAGGTATAGGAAGAACATGACAGTGCTAGACAAATTATCTCTAGGTATAGAAAAAAGATGACAGTGCTAGACAACATATCTCTAGGTATAGGAAGAAGATGACAGTGCTAGACAACATATCTCTAGGTATAGGAAAAAGATGACAGTGCTAGACAACTTATCTCTAGTTATAGGAAGAAGATGACAGTGCTAGACAACATATCTCTAGGTATAGGAAGAAGATGACAGTGCTAGACAACTTATCTCTAGGTATAGGAAGAAGATGACAGTGCCTAGACAACTTATCTCTAGGAATAGGAAGAATATGACAGTGCTAGACAACTTATCTCTAGGAATAGGAAGAAGAAGACAAGTCTAGACAACTTATCTCTAGTTATAGGAAAAAGATGACAGGGCTAGATAACTTATTTCTATGTATAGGAAGAAGAAGACAGTGCTAGACAACTTATCTCTAGGTATAGGAAGAAGATGACAGTGCTAGACACCTTGGGGTCTGTTTAACAAGGGCTGAATGGCCCCTGTTCCCCTTGTTTACGCGCAAGCCTTCAGACTCGACGGAAACAGGAGTTAAAAAGCAACGGTCTTAAGACCACTGCTCATAAACTCATACGCCGCCTCTGAGGCGGCATATAGCAATCCGCCCGATCATGTACGATTGGGCTGATTGACACCCCCTGCTAGCGTATGCTGTTGGCATTTATTGATGTGCAGCGGACATGGTTCGCTATAGCGGATCATGTCTGTCCACACATATATAAATAGACCCCCTTGTCTCTAGGTATAGGAAGAAGATTACAATGCATGACAACTTTTCCCCAGTTATAGGAAGAGGATGGCAGTGCTAGATAACTTATCTCTATGTATAGGAAGTAGATGACAGTGCTGGAAGACATATCCCCTGGTATAGTAAGAAGAGTATAGTGCTAGACAATGTATCCCTGGGTAAAGTAAGTGCATGACAACTTTTCCCCAGTTATAGGAAGAAGATGAATGTGCTAGACAACTTAATACTAGGTATAGGAAGAAGATGACAGTACTGGAAAACTTATCTCTAGGTATAGGAATAATATGACAGTGCGAGACAACTTATCTCTAGGTATAGGAAGAATATGTCAGTGCTAGACAACTTATCTCTAGGAATAGGAAGAAGATGACAGTGCTAGACAATTTATCTCTAGGTATAGGAAGAAGATGACAGTGCTAGACAACTTATCTCTAAGTATAGGAAGAAGATAAAAGTGCTAGACAACTTTATACTAGGCATAGGAAGAAGATGACAGTGCTAGACAACTTATCACTAGTATAGGAAGAAGATGACAGTGCTAGACAACTTATCCTCAGAAATAGGAAGAAGTTAACAGTGCTAGACAACTTATCTCTAGGTATAGGAAGAAGATGACAGTGCTAGACAACTTATCTCTAGGAATAGGAAGAAGATGACAGTGCTAGACACCTTATCTCTAGGTATAGGAAGAAGATGACAGTGCTAGACAACTTATCCCCAGGTATAGGAAGAAGATGACAGTGCTAGGCAAGTTATCCTCAGGTATAGGAAGAAGATTGCAGTGCTAGATAACGTATCTCTAGGTATAGGAAGAAGATGACAGTGCTAGACAACTTATCTCTAGGTATAGGAAGAAAATGACAGCGCTAGATAACATCTCTAGAAATAGGAAGAAGATGACAATGCTAAACAACTTATCCTCAGGTATAGGAAGAAAAACATAATTTATGCTTGCCTGATAAATTCCTTTCTCCTGTAGTGTAGTCAGTCCACGGGTCATCCATTACTTATGGAATATATCTCTTCCTAACAGGAAACTGCAAGAGAATCACCCAGCAGAGCTGCTATATAGCTCCTCCCCTCACATATCATATTCAGTCATTCGACCAAAGCAGACGAGAAAGGAGGGACCATAGAGTGCAGTGGTGACTGGAGTTTAATTAAAATTTAGACCTGCCATAAAAACAGGGCGGGCCGTGGACTGCATAAATTATGTTTTCTCCTGTTAAGTGTAGTCAGTCCACGGGTCATCCATTACTTATGGAATACCAATACCAAAGCTAAAGTACACGGATGAAGGGAGGGACAAGGCAGGAACATTAAACAGAAGGAACCACTGCCTGAAGTACCTTTCTCCCCAAAAATAGCCTCAGAAGAAGCAAGTGTGTCAAATTTGTAAAATTTTGAAAAGTGTGAAGCGAAGACCAAGTTGCAGCCTTGAAAATCTGTTCAACAGAGGCCTCATTTTTAAAGGCCCAGGTGGAGCCACAGCTCTAGTAGAATGAGCTGTAATCCTTTCAGGAGGCTGCAGTCCAGCAGTCTCATAGGCTAAGCGTATTATGCTACGAAGCCAAAAGGAGAGAGAGGTAGCCGAAGCCCTTTGGACCTCTTCTCTGTACAGAGTAAACGCCAAAAACAGGGATGAAGTTTGACGAAAATCTTTAGTTTGCCTGCAAATAGAATTTCAGAGCACGGACTACGTCCAGATTATGCAAAAGTCGTTCCTTCTTTGAAGAAGGGTTAGGACACAATGATGGAACAACAATCTCTTGATTGACATTTCTGTTAGTAACTACCTAGGTAAGAACCCAGGTTTAGTATGCAGGACTACCTTGTCTGAATGGAAAAATCAGATAAGGAGAATCACAATGTAAGGCAGATAACTCCAAGACTCTTCGAGCGAGGAAATAGCCATCAAAAACAGAACTTTCCAAGATAACAGCTTGATATCAATGGAATGAAGGGGTTCAAATGGAACGCCTTGAAGAACATTAAGAACTAAGGTTTAAGCTCCACGGCGGAGCGAACAGTCTTAAACACAGGCTTAATCCTAGTTAAAGCCTGACAGAAAGCCTGAACATCTGGAAATTCAGCCAGACGTTTGTGTAGAAGAATAGACAGAGCAGAAATCTGTCCCTTTAACGAAGTAGCAGATAAGCACTTTTCTAAACCCTCTTGTAGAAAGGACAATATCCTAGGAATCCTAACCTTACTCCATGAGTAACTCTTGGATTCGCACCAATACAAATATTTACTCCATATCTTATGGTAAATTTTTCTGGTAACAGGCTTCCTAGCCTGTATTAAGGTATCAATAACCGACTCCGAGAAGCCACGCTTTGATAGAATCAAGCGTTCAATCTCCATGCAGTCAGCCTCAGAGAAATTAGATTTGGATGGTTGAAAGGACCCTGAATTAGAAGGTCCTGTCTCAGAGGTAGAGACCACAGTGGACAGGACGACATGTCCACTAGGTCTGCATACCAAGTCCTGCGTGGCCACGCAGGCGCCTATCAGAATCACCGAAGCTCTCTCCTGTTTGATCTTGGCAATCAAACGAGGAAGCATCGGGAATGGTGGAAACACATAAGCCATGTTGAAGATCCAAGGGGCTGTCAGAGCATCTATCAGCACCGCTCCCGGGTCCCTGGACCTGGATCCGTAATAAGGAAGCTTGGCGTTCTGATGAGACGCCATGAGATCCAGATCTGGTTTGCCCCAACGATGAATCAGTTGAGCAAAGACCTCCGGATGAAGTTCCCACTCCCCCGGATGAAAAGTCTGGAGACTTAGAAAATCCGCCTCCCAGTTCTCCACGCCTGGGATGTAGATCGCTGACAGGTGGCAAGAGTGAGACTCTGCCCAGCGAATTATCTTTGAGACTTCCAACATCGCTAGGGAACTTCTGGTTCCCCCTTGATGGTTGATGTAAGCCACAGTCGTGATGTTGTCCGACTGAAATCTGATGAACCTCAGAGTTGCTAACTGAGGCCAAGCTAGGAGAGCATTGAATATTGCTCTTAATTCCAGAATATTTATTGGAGGAGAGTTTCTCCTCCTGGTCCATAATCCCTGAGCTTTCAGGGAATTCCAGACTGCGCCCCAGCCTAGAAGGCTGGCGTCTGTTGTTACAATCGTCCAATCTGGCCTGCGAAAGGTCATCCCCTTGGACAGATGTGGCCGAGAAAGCCACCATAGAAAGAGAATCTCTGATCTCTTGATCCAGATTTAGAAGAGGGGACAAATCTGAGTAATCCCCGTTCCCACTGACTTAGCATGCACAATTGCAGCGGTCTGAGATGTAGGCGCGCAAATGGTACTATGTCCATTGCCGCTAACCATTAAGCCGATTACTTCCATGCACTGAGCTACTGACGGGTGTGGAATGGAGTGAAGGACACGGCAAGCATTTAGAAGTTTTAATAACCTGGCCTCTGTCAGGTAAATTTTCATCTCTACAGAATCTATAGGAGTCCCTAGAAAGGGAACTCTTGTAAGTGGTAATAGAGAACTCTTTTCCATGTTCACCTTCCACCCATGCAACCTCAGAAATGCCAGAACTATCTCTGTATGAGACTTGGCAGTTTGAAAACTTGACGCTTGTATCAGAATGTCGTCTAGGTACGGAGTCACCGCTATGCCTCGCGGTCTTAGTACCGCCAGAAGTGAGCCTAGAATTTTTGTAAAGATTCTTGGAGCCGTAGCTAATCCGAAGGGAAGAGCTACAAACTGGTAATGCCTGTCTAGGAAGGCAAATCTTAGATACCGGTAATGATCCTTGTGAATCGGTATGTGAAGGTAGGCATCCTTTAAGTCCACTGTGGTCATGTACTGACCCTCTTGGATCATGGGAAGGATGGTTCGAATAGTTTCCATTTTGAATGTTGGAACTCTTAGAAATTTGTTTAGGATTTTTAAGTCCAAGATTGGTCTGAAGGTTCCCTCTTTCTTGGGAACCACAAATAGATTTGAATAGAATCCCTGCCCGTGTTCCGTCCGCGGAACTGGGTGGATTACCCCCATTAGTAAGAGGTCTTGTACACAGCGTAGAAACGCCTCTTTCTTTGTTTGGTTTGCTGATAACCTTGAAAGATGAAATCTCCCCCCGTGGAGGAGAAGTTTTGAAGTCCAGGAGATATCCCTGAGATATGATCTCCAACGCCCAGGGATCCTGGACATCTCTTGCCCAAGCCTGGGCGAAGAGAGAAAGTCCTGCCCCCCCACTAGATCCGTTTCCGGATAGGGGGGCCCCTCTCTTCATGCTGTCTTGGGGGCAGCAGCAGGTTTCTTGGCCTGCTTGCCCTGTTTCCAGGACTGGTTAACTTTCCAGCCCTGCCTGTAACGAGCAACAGCTCCTTCCTGTTTTGGAACGGAGGAAGTTGATGCTGCTCCTGCCTTGAAGTTACGAAAGGCACGAAAATTAGACTGTTTGGCCTTTGATCTGGCCCTGTCCTGAGGTAGAGCATGGCCCTTACCTCCCGTAATGTCAGCAATAATTTCTTTCAAGCCGGGCCCGAATAAGGTCTGCCCTTTGAAAGGAATATTAAGCAATTTAGATTTAGAAGTCACGTCAGCTGACCAGGATTTAAGCCATAGCGCTCTGCACGCTTGGATGGCGAATCCGGAGTTCTTAGCCGTAAGCTTGGTTAAATGCACAACGGCATCAGAAACAAATGCGTTAGCTAGCTTAAGTGTTTTAAGCTTGTTCATTATTTCATCCAATGGAACTGAGCGAATGGCCTCTTCCAGAGACTCAAACCAGAATGCTGCCGCAGCAGTGACAGGCGCAATGCATGCAAGGGGCTGTAAAATAAAACCTTGTTGAACAAACATTTTCTTAAGGTAACCCTCTAATTTTTTATCCATTGGATCTGAAAAGGCACAACTATCCTCCACCGGGATAGTGGTACGCTTAGCTAAAGTAGAAACTGCTCCCTCCACCTTAGGGACTGTCTGCCATAAGTCTCATGTGGTGGCGTCAATAGGAAACATTTTCCTAAATATGGGAGGAGGGGTAAAAGGCACACCAGGTCTATCCCACTCCTTGCTAATAATCTCTGTAAGCCTTTTTGGTATAGGAAATACGTCAGTACACACCGGTGCTGCATAGTATCTATCCAACCTACATAATTTCTCTGGAATTGCAACCGTGTTACAATCATTCAGAGCTGCTAATACCTCCCCTAGCAATGTGCGGAGGTTCTCTAGCTTAAATTTAAAATTGGAAATCTCTGAATCCAGTCTCCCTGGATCAGATCCGTCACCCACAGAATGAAGCTCTCCGTCTTCACGTTCTGCAAACTGTGACGCAGTATCTGACATGGCTCTCATCTCATCCGCGCGCTCTGTCCTTAACCCAGAGCTATTGCGCTTGCCTCTTAATTCTGGCAATTTAGATAATACTTCTGTCATAACAGTAGCCATGTCTTGCAATGTGATTTGTAAGGGCCTCCCTGATGTACTTGGCGCACAAAATCACGCACCTCCTGAGCGGGAGGTGAAGGTACTGACACGTGAGGAGAGTTAGTCGGCATAACTTCCCCCTCGTTGTCTGGTGATAAATTTCTTTACATGTAAAGATTGACTTTTATTTAAAGTAGCATCAATGCAATTAGTACACAAATTTCTATTGGGGCTCCACATTGGCCTTTAAACATAGTGAACAACTAGCAATGAGACTAGCAAACTTGGAAATACTTTTCAAAATAAATTTACAAGCAATATAAAAGCGCTACTGTGCCTTTAAGAAGCACAAAAAAAAACTGACACAGTTGAAATAACAATGACCAAAATAGTTTATAGCAACCAAATTTTCACAGTAAATGTATTAAGTTAGCAAAGGATTGCACCCACCAGCAAATGGATGATTAACCCCCTTAATACCCAAAAACGGATAACAATTATAAAATTAAACGTTTTTATCACAGTCAAACACACTGTCACAGATCTGCTGTGACTGATTACCTCCCTCAAAATGGATTTTGAAGACCCCTGAGCTCTCTAGAGACGATCTGGATCATGGAGGATGAAGTAGACAGATTGTGACTGAATTTTTACTACGCAAAAAAGCGCTAAAATAGGCCCCTCCCACTCATATTACAACAGTGGGGAAGCTCAGAAACTGTTTCTATGCAGAAAACAAAAATGGCCATGTGGTAAAAATCATGCCCCAATAAGTTTTATCACCAAGTACCTCACAAAAAAAGATTAACATGCCAGTAAACGTTTTAAACATACATTTGAAAACTATGTATTATTATTAATAAGCCTGCTACCAGTCGCTTTTACTGCAGTTAAGGCTCATACATTATTTCAGTATTAACAGTATTTTCAGAGTCAATTCCATTCCTTAGAAAAATACATTCAGTGTACACACACACACACATCAGCCTGATACCAGTCGCTATCACTGCATTTAAGGCTGAACTTACTTTACAATGGTATCAGCAGTATTTCTCAGTCAATTCCATTCCTCAGAAAATAATTTACTGCACATACCTCATTTGTTGCAGGGGGGCCCTGCATGCTATTCCCCTTCTCTGAAGTTACCTCACTTTTCCTCAGATGAGAACAGCCAGTGGATCTTAGTTACGTCTGCTAAGATCATAGAAATACACAGGCAGATTCTTCTTCTAATGCTGCCTGAAAATAAACAGCACACTCCGGTGCCATTTAAAATAACAAACTTTTGATTGTAGAAATAAACTAAGTTAAAAAACACCACAGATCTCTCACAGTGTCCTTTTAGTTAGGCTGCAAGAGAATAACTGAATATGATATGTGAGGGGAGGAGCTATATAGCAGCTCTGCTGGGTGATTCTCTTGCAGTTTCCTGTTAGGAAGAGATATATTCCATAAGTAATGGATGACCCGTGGACTGACTACACTTAACAGGAGAAATTACAGTGCTAGACAACTTATCTCTAGGTATAGGAAGAAGATGACAGTGCTAGACAACTTATCCCCAGGTATAGGAAGAAGATGACAGTGCTAGATAACATCTCTAGGTATAGGAAGAAGATGACAGTGGTAGACAACTTATCCCCAGGTATAGGAAGAAGATTGCAGTGGCTAGACAAACTTATCTCTAGGTATAGGAAGAAGATGATAGTGCTAGACAACTTATCTCTAGGAATAGGAAGAAGATGACATTGCTAGACAACTTATCTCTAGGTATAGGAAGAAGATGACAGTGCTAGACAACTTCTCCCCAGGTGTAGGAAGAAGATGACAGTGCTAGACAACTTATATCTAGGTATAGGAAGAAAATGACAGTGCTAGACAACTTATCCCCAGGTGCAAGAAGAAGATGATAGTGCTAGACAACTTATCTCTAGGAATAGGAAGAAGATGACAGTGCTAGACAACTTATCTCTAGGTATAGGAAGAAGATGACAGTGCTAGACAACTTATCCCCAGGTGTAGGAAGAAGATGACAGTGCTAGACAAGTTATCCTCAGGTATAGGATGAAGATGACAGTGCTAGATAACATCTCTAGGTATAGGAAGAAGATGACAGTGCTAGACAACTTATCCCCAGGTATAGGAAGAAGATTGCAGTGCTAGACAACTTATCTCTAGGTATAGGAAGAAGATGATAGTGCTAGACAACTTATGTCTAGGAATAGGAAGAAGATGACATTGCTAGACAACTTATCTCTAGGTATAGGAAGAAGATGACAGTGCTAGACAACTTCTCCCCAGGTGTAGGAAGAAGATGACAGTGCTAGACAACTTATATCTAGGTATAAGAAGAAGATGACAGTGCTAGACAACTTATCCCCAGGTGCAAGAAGAAGATGATAGTTCTAGACAACTTATCTCTAGGTATAGGAAGAAGATGACAGTGCTAGACAACTTATCTCTAGGTATAGGAAGAAGATGACAGTGCTAGACAACTTATCCCCAGGTGTAGGAAGAAGATGACAGTGCTAGACAAGTTATCCTCAGGTATAGGAAGAAGATGACAGTGCTAGATAACATCTCTAGGTATAGGAAGAATATGACAGTGCTAGACAACTTATCTCTAGGAATAGGAAGAAGATGACAGTGCTAGACAACTTATCTCTAGGTATAGGAAGAATATGACAGTGCTAGAGAACTTATCTCTAGGAATAGGAAGAAGATGACAGTGCTAGACAACTTATCTCTAGGTATACGAAGAAGATGACAGTGCTAGACAACTTATCTCTAGGTATAGGAAGAAGATGACAGTGCTAGACAACTTATATCTAGGTATAGGAAGAAAATGACAGTGCTAGACACCTTGGGGTCTATTTAAAAAGGGCTGAATGGCCCCTGTTCCCCATGTTTACGTGCGATCACTTAAGACCACTGCTCCTAAACTCATACTCCGCCTCTCGGGCAGCATATAGCAATCCGCTCGATCATGTATGATTGGGCTGATTAACACCCCCTGCTAGCGTATGCTATCGGCATTTATTGATGTGCATTGGACATGGTTCTCTATAGTGGATCATGTCTGTCCGCACATATATAAATAGTCCCCCTTGTCTCTAGGTATAGCAGAGCTTTCCAAACTTTTTATGTTGGCGACACACTTTTTAAAGCGACATAATTTCGCGACACAGTAATTCAGTTGTACTAGCAAAAAGGAGGTTAAACTAACTTGTTTTAAGAGATACGGACACATACATAAATTATATAATAACGAAATGAATTAAAAAAAGTTTAACACCACCAATTGCTACTTACTATTTTAATGGGATGTATGAGGTTGATGGGATGAACACAATTTCTGAATATTTGGTGGGATATTAGATAAAGACACTCACATTTCATTATCAAGCATTTTTAAGCTTCCACTTCCTATCCATATATCAAGAGCAGCAATGCACTACTGGGAGCTACCTGCAAAAAAACCCCCACTGACTTCAGCTCAGCGTTTAAGCTGCCGCCCTCAGAGTTAGGTGAGTCCGATTGACTACTGCCGGCGCTGCATACACACTGCTATCCCACTCACTGACTACACATGCAGTCACGAGCCAATTAAGGAGACTACATGTGCAGTCAGGAGCCAATGTGCCACCAATGGGAATAGTTTCAGTTCCCACTGAGCTGCGCCAATAGGTTAGGATGATCTGTGTCCCTCTAGGTATCAATCACGTGTCAACCATGTGATATGCGTAGCAGGCAGGCGGAAAGTCGGTAACCAAAAAAGAATTAAAAAAAAATTTGTGCTGAAGTAGGGACACACCTACACACTGCTGCCGACACACTAGTGTGTCCCGACACACAGTTTGGAAATCACTGAGGTATAGGAAGAAGATTACAATGCATGACAACTTTTCCCCAGTTATAGGAAGAGGATGGCAGTGCAAGATAACTTATCTCTATGTATAGGAAGAAGATGACAGTGCTAGATAACATCTCTAGGTATAGGAAGAAGATGACAGTGGTAGACAACTTATCCCCAGGTATAGGAAGAAGATTGCAGTGCTAGACAACTTATCTCTAGGTATAGGAAGAAGATGATAGTGGCTAGACAACTTATCTCTAGGAATAGGAAGAAGATGACATTGCTAGACAACTTATCTCTAGGTATAGGAAGAAGATGACAGTGCTAGACAACTTCTACCCAGGTGTAGGAAGAAGATGACAGTGCAAGACAACTTATCTCTAGGTATAGGAAGAAGGTGATAGTGCTAGACAACTTATCTCTAGGTATAGGTAGAAGATGACAGTGCTAGACAACTTATCTCTAGGAATAGCAAGAAGATGACAGTGCTAGACAACTTATCTCTAGGTATAGGAAGAAGATGACAGTGCTAGACAACTTATCCCCAGGTGTAGGACGAAGATGACAGTGCTAGACAAGTTATCCTCAGGTATAGGAAGAAGATGACAGTGCTAGATAACATCTCTAGGTATAGGAAGAAGATGACAGTGCTAGACAACTTATCTCTAGGAATAGGAAGAAGATGACAGTGCTAGACAACTTATCTCTAGGTATAGGAAGAATATGACAGTGCTAGAGAACTTATCTCTAGGAATAGGAAGAAGATGACAGTGCTAGACAACTTATATCTAGGTATAGGAAGAAAATGACAGTGCTAGACACCTTGGGGTCTATTTAAAAAGGGCTGAATGGCCCCTGTTCCCCATGTTTACGTGCGATCACTTAAGACCACTGCTCCTAAACTCATACTCCGCCTCTCGGGCAGCATATAGCAATCCACTCGATCATGTATGATTGGGGCTGATTAACACCCCCTGCTAGCGTATGCTATCGGCATTTATTGATGTGCATTGGACATGGTTCTCTATAGTGGATCATGTCTGTCCCGCACATATATTAAATAGTCCCCCTTGTCTCTAGGTATAGGAAGAAGATTACAATGCATGACAACTTTTCCCCAGTTATAGGAAGAGGATGGCAGTGCAAGATAACTTATCTCTATGTATAGGAAGAAGATGACAGTGCTAGATAACATCTCTAGGTATAGGAAGAAGATGACAGTGGTAGACAACTTATCCCCAGGTATAGGAAGAAGATTGCAGTGCTAGACAACTTATCTCTAGGTATAGGAAGAAGATGATAGTGCTAGACAACTTATCTCTAGGAATAGGAAGAAGATGACATTGCTAGACAACTTATCTCTAGGTATAGGAAGAAGATGACAGTGCTAGACAACTTCTACCCAGGTGTAGGAAGAAGATGACAGTGCAAGACAACTTATCTCTAGGTATAGGAAGAAGGTGATAGTTCTAGACAACTTATCTCTAGGTATAGGTAGAAGATGACAGTGCTAGACAACTTATCTCTAGGTATAGGAAGAAGATGACAGTGCTAGACAACTTATCCCCAGGTGTAGGACGAAGATGACAGTGCTAGACAAGTTATCCTCAGGTATAGGAAGAAGATGACAGTGCTAGATAACATCTCTAGGTATAGGAAGAAGATGACAGTGCTAGACAACTTATCTCTAGGAATAGGAAGAAGATGACAGTGCTAGACAACTTATCTCTAGGTATAGGAAGAATATGACAGTGCTAGAGAACTTATCTCTAGGAATAGGAAGAAGATGACAGTGCTAGACAACTTATCTCTAGGTATAGGAAGAAGATGACAGTGCTAGGCAACTTATCTCTAGGTATAGGAAGAAGATGACAGTGCTAGACAACTTATATCTAGGTATAGGAAGAAAATGACAGTGCTAGACACCTTGGGGTCTATTTAAAAAGGGCTGAATGGCCCCTGTTCCCCATGTTTACGTGCGATCACTTAAGACCACTGCTCCTAAACTCATACTCCGCCTCTCGGGCAGCATATAGCAATCCGCTCGATCATGTATGATTGGGCTGATTAACACCCCCTGCTAGCGTATGCTATCGGCATTTATTGATGTGCATTGGACATGGTTCTCTATAGTGGATCATGTCTGTCCGCACATATATAAATAGTCCCCCTTGTCTCTAGGTATAGGAAGAAGATTACAATGCATGACAACTTTTCCCCAGTTATAGGAAGAGGATGGCAGTGCAAGATAACTTATCTCTATGTATAGGAAGAAGATGACAGTGCTAGATAACATCTCTAGGTATAGGAAGAAGATGACAGTGGTAGACAACTTATCCCCAGGTATAGGAAGAAGATTGCAGTGCTAGACAACTTATCTCTAGGTATAGGAAGAAGATGATAGTGCTAGACAACTTATCTCTAGGAATAGGAAGAAGATGACATTGCTAGACAACTTATCTCTAGGTATAGGAAGAAGATGACAGTGCTAGACAACTTCTACCCAGGTGTAGGAAGAAGATGACAGTGCAAGACAACTTATCTCTAGGTATAGGAAGAAGGTGATAGTGCTAGACAACTTATCTCTAGGTATAGGTAGAAGATGACAGTGCTAGACAACTTATCTCTAGGAATAGCAAGAAGATGACAGTGCTAGACAACTTATCTCTAGGTATAGGAAGAAGATGACAGTGTTAGACAACTTATCCCCAGGTGTAGGACGAAGATGACAGTGCTAGACAAGTTATCCTCAGGTATAGGAAGAAGATGACAGTGCTAGATAACATCTCTAGGTATAGGAAGAAGATGACAGTGCTAGACAACTTATCTCTAGGAATAGGAAGAAGATGACAGTGCTAGACAACTTATCTCTAGGTATAGGAAGAATATGACAGTGCTAGAGAACTTATCTCTAGGAATAGGAAGAAGATGACAGTGCTAGACAACTTATCTCTAGGTATAGGAAGAAGATGACAGTGCTAGGCAACTTATCTCTAGGTATAGGAAGAAGATGACAGTGCTAGACAACTTATATCTAGGTATAGGAAGAAAATGACAGTGCTAGACACCTTGGGGTCTATTTAAAAAGGGCTGAATGGCCCCTGTTCCCTATGTTTACGTGCGACCACTTAAGACCACTGCTCCTAAACTCATACTCCGCCTCTCGGGCAGCATATAGTAATCCGCTCGATCATGTATGGTTGGGCTGATTAACACCCCCTGCTAGCGTATGCTATCGGCATTTATTGATGTGCATTGGACATGGTTCTCTATAGTGGATCATGTCTGTCCGCACATATATAAATAGTCCCCCTTGTCTCTAGGTATAGGAAGAAGATTACAATGCATGACAACTTTTCCCCAGTTATAGGAAGAGGATGGCAGTGCAAGATAACTTATCTCTATGTATAGGAAGTAGATGACAGTTGTAGACAACTTATCTCTAGGTATAGGAAAAAGATTACAGTGCTGAAAGACATATCCCCTGGTATAGTAAGAAGAGTATAGTGCTAGAGAATGTATCCTTGGGTAAAGTAAGTGCATGACAACTTTTCCCCAGTTATAGGAAGAAGATGAAAGTGCTAGACAACTTAATACTAGGTATAGGAAGAAGATGACATTGCTAGACAACTTATCTCTAGGTATAAGAAGATGACGTTGCTAAACTACTTATCTCTAGGTATAGGAAGAAAATGTCAGTGCTAGACAACTTGTCTCTAGGTATAGGAAGAAAATGTCAGTGCTAGACAACTTATCTCTAGCTATGGAAAGAAAATGTCAGTGCTAGACAAGTTATCTCTAGGTATAGGAGAAGAAGTTTACATTGTTGGATAACTTACCTCTAGATATAGGAAGAAGATTCTAGTGCTAGACAACTTATTTGCAGGTATAGGAAGAAGATTCTAGTGCTAGACAACTTATCTCTAGGAATAGGAAGAAGATGACAGTGCTAGACAACTTATCTCTAGGAATAGGAAGAAGAAGACAAGTCTAGACAACTTATCTCTAGTTATAGGAAGTAGATGACAGGGCTAGATAACTTATCTCTAGGTATAGGAAAAAGAAGACAGTGCTAGGCAACTTATCTCTAGGTATAGGAAGAAGATGACAGTGTTGGACAACTTATCTCTAGGTATAGGAAGAAAATGACAGTGTTAGAAAACATCTCTAGGTATAGGAAAAAGATGGCAGTGCTAGACAACTTATCCCTAGGTATAGGAAGAAGATGACAGTGCAAGACGACTTATCTCTAGGTATAGGAAGAAGATGACAGTGCAAGACAACTTATCTCTAGGTATAGGACAAAGATGACAATCCTTGACAACTTATCTCTAGGTATAGGAAGATGACAGTGCAAGACAACTTATCTCTAGGTATAGGAAGAAGGTGATAGTGCTAGACAACTTATCTCTAGGTATAGGTAGAAGATGACAGTGCTAGACAACTTATCTCTAGGTATAGGAAGAAGATGACAGTGCTAGACAACTTATCCTCAGGTATAGGAAGAAGATGACAGTGCTAGACAACTTATCTCTAGGTATAGGAAGAAAATGACAGTGCTATACAACTTATCTCTAGGTATAGGTAGAAGATGACAGTGCTAGACAACTTATCTCTAGGTATAGGAAGAAGATACCGGTGCTAGACAACTTATCTCTAGGAATAGGAAGAAGATGACAGTGCTAGACAACTTATCCCCAGGTATAGGAGGAAGTTAACAGTGCTAGACAAGTTATCTGTAGGTATAGGAAGAACATGGCAGTGCTAGACAACTTATCTCTAGGTATAGGAAGAAGATGACAGTGCTAGACAACTTATCTCTAGGTATAGGAAGAAAATGACAGTGCTAGACAACTTATCCTCAGATATAGGAAGAAGATGGCAGTGCTAGACAACTTATCTCTAGGTATAGAAAGAAGATGACAGTGCTATACAACTTATTCTTAGGTATAGGATGAAGATGGTAGTGCTAGACAACTTATCTCTAGGAATAGGAAGAAGATGACAGTGCTAGACAACTTATCTCTAGGTATAGGAAGAAGATGGCAGTGCTAGACAACGTATCCTCAGGTATAGGAAGAAAATGACAGTGCTAGACAACTTATCTCTAGGTATAGGAAGAAGATGACAGCACTAGACAACTTATCTCTAGGTATAGGAAGAAGATGACAGTGCTAGACAACTTATCTCTAGGTATTGCAAGAACTGAACAATTTATATATAGGCAAAGGAAAGGGTTGACAGCACCTGCTATCCAGGAGTGGAAGTCTCAGGTGTTATGTTGTCAATGGGAACCTCACATTATGTCCACAACTGCTTGAATACAAACTTTTCTTTTTTCTAATTTCAATCTACTATTTTTGTCAATTCATTATGTGGGATATATTTAAATTCTTATTTATAATTCTGTTTTTTTAATCAATTGTATCATGGATGCCCTTGTTATCATGTGGTTGTTTTTAGTTAGAGTCATCCCTTTATATTAATATGCCCTGTAGTTTATTGTGCTGCATATCCTCCATTTGAAGTCAGTTTGCAAGATTATGGACCTGTCTTCTATTGGCTGATGCAATCAGCCAATAGGATTGAGCTTCAATCCTATTGGCTGATCCAATCAGCCAATAGGATTGAGCTCGCATTCTATTGGCTGATTGGAACAGCCAATAGCATGCAAGCTCAATCCTATTGGCTTGCAGCAAAAGGGGATAAGCAGCAAAAGGGGATAAGTCGCACGGCGAAGGGCAGCAAATATTAATATATATGTATATGAACACATACACATATATTTACTGGAAACACACAGTCCTCATAGACTGTAATGTGAAGCCACTATCAGTGCCGATTTTTTTAAACACCCCATACCTGCCAACTGCTTAGTTCAAATTAAATATTATGGGGCTGAATTATCATTGTGCGAGCGGACATGATCCAATATTGTGGATCATGTCTGCTGCACATCGATAAATGCTAACGGCATTTGTTATTGAACCATCAGTTCTTGTGAACTGCTGGTGCCATGCCGCCCCCTGCAGATTTGCGGCCAATCGGCCACTAGCAGGGGGTGTCAATCAACCCGATCGTATTTGATCGGGTTGATTTCTGGCGATGTCTGTCCGCCGCCTCAGAGGAGGCGGACATGTTATGGAGCAGCGGTCTTTACACCGCTGCTTCATAACTTGTGTTTCCGGCGAGTCTGGAGGCTCGCCGGAAACACGGGGCATCAAGCTCCATATGGAGCATGATAAATTTGCCCCTTTATTTTTTTAATTTAACTAAATGCACACTATTCCTACGTTTGGTGCCAATTGTGGTACATTTATAAAATTAATCAGAGATAAATTAGCGCTCCACTTGTTATCTTGTGCAAATTATTATAAAATCATAATCTTGCAAAATTGTACAGCTAAAGTAAAATAAGTTAATTTGAGGTTTTGATTCCAATTTGACTTTGTGCAATAATTATGTAGGTTCTAATAAAGCACAAGCCAGCTGTTTTTTTATGCAACAGCATCTGTCACTGATATCCTCTGTGGCTTTGCTTGTTTGATTCACTTATAAATACAGGAGTCAAGTACCATACACCACACTATTTCTGCCTGCTTGTATTGATGAATTGTAAGTAGTTCTGGATAACTATAGATAACATGTAATTATCTGTATGTTCCAATGTTATATCATTGTGTTTGTTATTTGGAACTTTAGAACACTTAATTCTTCACTTTATTGCTAATTAACAGTTTTTCTCAATACATTTATTGATATATGATAGCTAATTACCATCTTAAGTTGTGAATAGGTTTTCTTTACTGAAATAACATTCAGTACTGGAACATTTATATTTATTATAGATGGTCTTTTACATTCTCTGCTATCCATTCTATAGATGATCATAAGAAGCAGGATAAAAAAAAGAATATTTTTCAAAAAATGTATACTAGATACAGATGTTATTTAATAGAAACATTCAGTGGTCTTTGTGCCGTGTCTACCACATGTGCCACTTTGAGTGATCTTTAATAAAAACTGTATTAAAACATGGAAGGATGACCTGGCTTTAGGCATTGTGTTCATCACATTCATAGGTAGCTACAAAACAATATGGCAGCCAACTCCAGCTCTATCCACCTCTTCATTTCCTCTGCACAGACCCTTAAGCAGGGAAACAGCAAACCACACACAGGAAAAACTGAAGCAGCAGTCCGCAGCTTGGCAGCCCACGGAGTATTAAGGTAAGGGGGCTGGCAGGGTGTCTTACAGGTGTGTGAACTAAGATCTGATGGCTGATGTGGTATATACCATGAGTCATAATTTACAAGGAATTATGTGACTGACAGTGGAGCAGTAGGGTAAGAATTTAGATCTGAAGTGGCTATGTCGCTGACGGAGGGTCTGCAGGGCCAGGGTCTGATGTGGGTAGGAGATGACTGAGAGGCTACAGGGCCTGGGTCTGATCTCTTGTGGTGACAGAGGAGCTGCAGGGACAGAGTCTGATCTGATGTGGCTATGAGATGACTGAGAGGCTACAGGGACAGGGTCTGATCTCTTGTGGTGACAGAGGAGCTGCAGGGCCAGGGTCTGATCTGATGTGGGTATGAGATGACTGAGAGGCTACAGGGCCATAGTTTGATATCTTATGGTGACCGAGGAGCTGCAGGGCCAGGGTCTGATCTGATGTGGGTATGAGATGACTGAGGGGCTACAGGGCCAGGGTCTGATCTTTTGTGGTGACAGAGGAGCTGCAGGGCCAGGGTCTGATCTGATGTGGGTATGCGGTGACTGAGAGGCTACAGGGCCTGATCTCTTGTGGTGACAAAGGAGCTGCAGGGCCAGTGTCTGATCTGATGTGGGTATGAGATGACTGAGAGGCTACAGGGCCTGGGTCTGATCCATTGTGGTGACAGAGGAGCTGCAGGGTAAGGGTCTGATCTGATGTGGGTATGAGATGACTGAGAGGCTACAGGGCCAGAGTCTGATCTGATGTGGGTATGAGATGACTGAGAGGCAACAGGGCCAGGGTCTGATCTCTTGTGGTGACAGAGGAGCTGCTGGATGAGGGTCTGATCTGATGTGGGTATGAGGTAATTGAGAGGCTACAGGGCCAGGGTCTGATCTCTTGTAGTGACAGAGGTGCTACAGGGTGAGGGTCTGATCTGATGTGGGTATGAGGTAAATGAGAGGCTACAGGGCCTAGATCTGATCTCTTGTGTTGACAGAGGGGCTACAGGGCCAGATGGCTTATTTTATGTGAATAAGTAGTTGACAATGGGCTGCAGGGTCTGTATTCTTATTTGATGTGTTGATATGGCTTACATAGGGGCATTGTTGCAAGAATCCATAAAGGGCCCCCCAAAAAAATAAAACAATTTTTTTGGTTAATCATTTCAACTAACTGTAATGATCAATTAAGATAGATCATATATTTTTAAACAACTTTCCAATTTACTTCTGTTATCTAATTTGCTTCACGCTCTAGGTATCATTTGTTGAAAAGAAAGAATTCAGCATATTTGATAACAGTAAATTGGAGTTATTTATATGTGGATGCTCTATTTGAGTCATTAAATTTATTTTGTTTCTCATGTGGCTAATAGTGATTTACCCTGCTTGATCAACGTGTTTATACACACACACACACATGCAAACTCATAAACACATACCTACTTAAACACACACACAATTTACCTACACACATACATGTACATATACACAATAAATAAGGGAGAACTGGGTGGGCTTTAGTTACTGAAAAACAAATGAAGCAAACATGGTGATAATGCTTTAAAACATTTCTAAACCCCTCTAGTATTTTAATTTATTGTAAGGCTGCAGAAAATCTATATAAAAGTTCAATATAACTAATATGGTTACTAGATTCTATACATGTCTGATTTACCGGATGACATATAAATAACATTCAGATCACTCACCCTTTAATCTATATCATATTTCAGTATTATCTGACCATATTACAGCTAAATGGTAAACTATGTATTAGAGAAGCTTAGCAACAGCATTATAAGCATGTGATACAATATTTAAATGGATCCTGTACTACCAACAGGCTTTTAAAGCAGTATAGATAAACTATAAAGCATAGTACAAATGCATGCCTAAAATGGACACCGTATGCATGATAGACACTTCCTGGATTTGTAGAAGAAAATAATAAACAATAAAACAATGTTTTATTTGTTTTGCTATAAATCCAATGAGTGCATTTTATTGTGCATCTATATATATAATATAGCTGTAGGATTTTACTGTAGTATATAAGTCTGATCCCTCCTATTAGAGACAGTCTACACCAGAATTTGTATTGTTTAAAAAGATAGATAAATCCCTTTATTACCCATGCCCCAGTTTTTCATAACAAACACGGTTATATTAATATACTTTTTACCTCTGTGATTACCTTCTATTTAACCCCTTAATGACCAGACCATTTTTCAATTTTCTTACCCTTAATGACAAAGGCTATTTTTACATTTCTGCTGTGTTTGTGTTTAGCTGTAATTTTCCTCTTATTCATTTACTTTACCCACACATATTATATACCGTTTTTCTCGCCATTAAATGGAATTTCTAAAGATACCATTATTTTCATCATATCTTATAATTTCCTATAAAAAATTTATAAAATATGAGGAAAAAATGGAAAAAAAACACACTTTTTCTAACTTTGACCCCCAAAATCTGTTACACATCTACAACCACTAAAAAACACCCGTGCTAAATAGTTTATAAATTTTGTCCTGAGTTTAGAAATACCCAATGTTTGCACGTTCTTTACTTTTTTTGCAAGTTATAGGGCAATAAATACAAGCAGCACTTTGCTATTTCCAAACCACTTTTTTTCAAAATTAGTGCTAGTTACATTGGAACCATGATATCTGTCAGGAAAACCTGAATATCCCATGACATGTATATATTTTTTTTTAGAAGACATCCCAAAGTATTGATCTAGGTCCATTTTGGTATATTTCATGCCACCATTTCACCGCCAAATGTGATCAAATAAAAAAAAAAGTTCACTTTTTCACAAATTTTGTCACAAACCTTAGGTTTCCCACTGAAATTATTTACAAACAGCTTCTGCAATTAAGGCACAAATGGTTGTAAATGCTTCTTTGGGATCCCCTTTGTTCAGAAATAGCAGACTTATATGGCTTTGGGGTTGCTTTTTGGTAATTAGAAGGCCGCTAAATGGCGCTGTGCACCACACGTGTTTTATGCCCAGCAGTGAAGGGGTTAATTAGGGAGCTTGTAGGGAGCTTGTAGGGTTAATTTTAGCTTTAGTGTAGTGTAGTAGACAACCCCAAGTATTGATCTAGGCCCATTTTGATATATTTCATGCCACCATTTCACCGCCAAATGCGAGCAAATTATAAAAAAAAAATTAATTTTTCACAATTTTAGGCTTCTCACTGAAAGTATTTACAAACAGCTTGTGCTATTATGGCACAAATTGTTGTAAAAGCTTCTTTGGGATCCCCTTTGTTCAGAAATAGCAGACTTATATGGCTTTGGCATTGCTTTTTGGTAATTAGAAGGCCGCTAAATGCTGCTGCGCACCACACGTAAATTATGCCCAGCAGTGAAGGGGTTAATTAGGTAGGTTGTAGGGAGCTTGCAGGGTTAATTTTAGCTTTAGGGTAGAGATCAGCCTCCCACCTGACACATCCCACCCCCTGATCCCTCCCAAACAGCTCTCTTCCCTCCCCCACCCCACAATTGTCCCCGCCATCTTAAGTACTGGCAGAAAGTCTGCCAGTACTAAATAAAAGGAGTTTTTTTTTTTTTTTTTATAAAAAATAAAATATTTTAGCTGTGATGGACCCCTGCCTTAGCCCCAACCTCCATGATCCCCCCCCCCCCAGCTCTCTAACCCTCTCCCCTACCTAATTGCCGCCATCTTGGGTACTGGCAGCTGTCTGCCAGTACCCAATTTGCCCCAAAAACAAAAGTATTTTTTCCTCTTTTGCAATTTTTAATGTTTTCTGTAGTGTAGCAGCCCCCCACAATGCCCCTATCCCCCTCCCCCTCCCAGATCCTTTTATATTACGTTTTTTTAAATCTTTTTTCCCCCCCCTCTTCCCTCCTCATTGGTGTCAGTGGCCAGCTCCTGGCACCCGGCGTGCACATTGCACTTACAGGAACCAGATGCCGGGTAGCGATGGGCCGCCTCCCTGTTACGCTCCCACCCACCAACGAACCGGCACCATCTCTACCGGTGCAGAGAGGGCCACAGAGTGGCTCTCTCTGCATCGGAGTCTTCTAAAAAGGTATTGCAGGATGCCTCCATATGGAGGCATCACTGCAATACCCTGAGAGCTGCTGGAAGCGATTGCGATCGCTTCCAGCACTCTGTTAGACAACTGACGTACCAGGAACGTCTATTGTCATTAACTGGTTGTTTTTGCATGACGTACCTGGTACGTCAGTTGTCATTAAGGGGTTAAGACTCTGCAGACTGCCCCCTTATTTCAGTGCTTTTGACAGACTTGCATTTTAGCCAATCAGTGCTGGTTCCTAGGTAACTCCACGGGCATGAACACAATGGTATCTATATGGCACACATGAACTAACACCCTCTAGTTGTGAAAAACTGTCAAAATGCATTCAGATAAGAGGCAATCTTAAAGGGCTTTGAAATTAGCATATTTGCCTACCTAGATTTAGCTTTCAACAAGGAATACCAAGAGAACAAAACAAATGTGATGAAAAATGTAAATTGTAAAGTTGTTTCAAATTACATACCTATCTGACTAGACTGTCCCTTTATGGTCAGTCTAACGTTGAAATACAAGGCAATTCTTCTTTGAACAAGGAACACGGCAACCTCAGACGATCATTGTGGCCTTTATTTGGAATCGTCAGTGAGGTGGCATAATGGCTAGAATAGGAGGGGACTCCTCTGAAACATATGGAGGCAGAGAGTGCAGGTCATCCAGAACAGCTGGAAGCATCAAGCTGAAATATCTAATTGCACAGCCCCTGCAATCTCTGCAGACCATTACCAGCCTTCATAGAAGTCTGTGGAGCCAGTGACACCAGTGAGACTCACCTCCGTCCATAGCCTAATGGTATTACTGGGGCTGATGGGTACTCGTAGGAGCACTGATAATCCTCCAACTTTTTATATACTGCAGGACATTGGTGCACTATGCACTATGTCTGGTTTATTTATATATACACATATATATATATATATATATATATATATATATATATATATATATATACACAACAACATTTTAAATTAGGGGGAGGTAAAAGGTGAGTTTAAAATCCTACTACGCACAAAATAGAGAAAATAACTCATTGGGGCCTATCTATCAAGCTCCTAATAGAGCTTGGCGGCCCGTGTTTCTGACGAGTTATGGAGCAGGCGGACAGACATTGCCGCAATTCAACCCGATCGAGTACGATCGGGTTGATTGACACCTCCCTGCTGGCGGCCCATTGGCCGCGAGTCTGCAGGGGACGGCACTGCACTACAGCTCTTGTGAGCTGCTGGTGCAATGCTGAATACAGAGAGCGTATTGCTCTCCGTATTCAGCGAGGTCTGGCGGACCTGATCCTCACTGTCGGATCAGGTCCGTCAGACTTGCTTAAATAGAGGCCAATGTGTAGTTCATTAACAAATCTAGACAGGCCAGAAGGCTTGTTTTTCCCACAGAAAACCTCTGGAATACACTGTTTCCAATGCAGCAAAGGATTCTGGGTAAGATATGCAAATTAGGTTCACAATGACACACCTTTTTACTTCAAGGCCTCTATTTATCAAGGTCTGTCGGACCTGATCCGACAGTGCGGATCAGGTCCGCCAGACCTTGCTGAATACGGCAAGCAATTCGCTCGCCGTATTCAGCATTGCACCAGCAGCTCACAAGAGCTGCTGGTGCAACGCCGCCCCCTGCAGACTTGCGGCCTATAGGCCACCAGCCGAAGGGTGTCAATCAACCCGATCGTACTCGATCGGGTTGATTTCCGGCGATGTCTGTCCGCCTGCTCAGAGCAAGCAGACAGGTTATGCAGCAGCGGTCTTTGTGACCGCTGCTTCATAACTGCTGTTTCTGGAGAGCCTGCAGGCTCGCCAGAAACACAGGGCATCAAGCTCCATACGGAGCTTGATAAATATGCCCCTAAGTCTGCTTTTCAGCAGATTTCCTTAACTCCAAAGTATCACTGTTCACACAGCTTATAAACTTAGCTAGGGTTAGTGCAGTGATTCATAACTATCCCAGGACAGACTGTTTCGTAGTTGTTGCTTCTCCCAGCTGATGATAGTTATGAATCACTGCACTAACCCTAGCTAAGTTTATAAGCTGTGTGAACAGCGATACTTTGCCATTAAGGGAATCTGTTGAAAAGCAGACTTGAAGTAAAAAGGTGTGTCATTGTGAACCTAATTTGCATATCTTACCCAGAACCCTTTGCTGCATTGGAAACAGTGTATTCCAGAGGTTTTCTGTGGGAAAAACAAGCCTTCTGGCCTGTCTAGATTTGTTAATGAACTACACAATGAGTTATTTTCTCTCTCTCTCTCTCTCTCTCTCTCTCTCTCTCTCTCTCTCTCTCTCTCTCTCTCTCTCTCTCTTTCTCTCTCTCTCTCTCTCTCTCTCTCTCTCTCTCTCTCTTTCTCTCTCTCTCTCTCTCTCTCTCTCTCTCTCTCTCTCTCTCTCTATATATATATATATATATATATATATATATATATATTCCGGACTGGGGTTAACTGCCTGTGGCTCTGGTGACATCACAGCTTTTTTGGAGTGCTATTTAGCACCCAGGGCTGGATGTTACTGAGTCACAGGATGTGTACCTAATCCGGTCTTGGAGTGCAGTTCCCTTCCATGTTTTGTATTTTCTATGGGTGATTACAGCCACCTGTGCACCCCTTCTTTGTTCTCAGTTTGTTTGGCTTTGTGAGCTCGCATGATGGTGTGCCTGTGTTAGGGACTCAGGCGGTGGAAAGGACCTTGTCGTGGTGCCTGAGCTTTCCCATTTGGCCAGATGCGGTGACTAACCTTTCCAGTTGTGATTTTATCTTAGCTGTGAGCTAGCTGGTGAGTGCTGGGTGTTTCTATGTGTTGTATATATATATATTAATATATTATCTGTCATACATACCTAAACATTACATTGTAGAGATGGTTATGAAATGGTTCAGCACAGCATATCCTCTTTCAGATATATAGATAATTATACAGTGCAGAGTGTTCATTTTCAGTGTATAAATGTTCTGTATCATTATGCAGAACAGAGTGCTCACCATCATTCTATAGACCATTATTAAACAGAGCACCCTGTTCTGTTTGTTTAGTGTATGAACCCTCAGCATCATTTTACAGTGCAGCATATATGTGTATAACAGGGGTTTTCAAACATGTCCAGATTTTCAGGATATCTGAACTGAAGCACAAGTGAAATAATCAGGTGATTAGAAAACATACAGCAAGATTACAAGTTGTGCTATACCGCTGTAAAATTGGCCATTGTGCTCAGAATATGCAGGTATCCCGTATTACAAGTCGCTGCGTTTAAGCCTTTACACAACTCTCCATTCCGCACTCAAAAAATGGCTTTTGAGTGCAGGATTTTCATAGCGCTGTATTACAGGTTGTGTGGTCTGGCTATTACGCTAGCGTTATAGTTTATACCGCAACAATCCATTCCGCTATCTGAGACCAGTAGTTATGGATTTTGCAAAACAAAAATGTTTCACAAAACTCATAACAATAATGTTACAAAGTACACTAACAACCATAAACTACACTATTAAACCCAAAACCGCCATCCCCCCGCATTGCAAATACTATAATACACTTATTAACCCCTAATCTGCTGCCAACCCACATAGCCAACACTAAATAAACCTATTGACCCCTAAACCGCTGCCCCCCTACATTGCTGCTACTAAAATAAATCTATTAACCCCTAAGCTGCCCCCCATATCGATAATACTAAACTAAAACTATTAACCCCTAAACCGCTGGACCCCACATCTCAAAACACTAAATTAAGCTATTAACCCCTAAAACCTAAACCCCCCCTAACTTTAAATTAAAATTACAATATAACAACCTTAAAATAAATAAAAACTTAACTGTGAAATACAAAAAAAACTATTAAACTATAAAATAACTTAACATTACTATTTAAAATAAATAAAAATAAACTAAAAATAAAAAACCTAAATTACAATATTTTAAAAATCATAACACTACATAAAAAAACCTAACATTAGAAAAAAAAAAACACTAAATTACAAAAATTATAAATCATCTAACGATACAAAAAAAACACTAAAATTATGAAAAATAAAAAAAATTAGATTACAAAAAATAATAAATTATCGAAAATAATAAAAATTAAACCTAATCTAATAGCCCTATAAAAACAAAAAAAACACACCAAAATAAAAACACTCCCTAATCTATCAATAAACTATCAATAACCCTTAAAAGGGCCTTTTGTAGGGCATTGCACTAAGTTAAACAGCTCTTTTACATAATAAAATTACAAATTACCCCCTAAAAGTAACCCCCCCACCCAACCAACCCCCCAAAATAAAAAAAGCCTAAGTCTAAAAAACCTAAGCTACCTAAAGGGGCATTTGTATGGGCATACAGCTCTTTTGTGCCCATTAAAATTAAAAAAAAGCTCTTATCTAAAAAAAAAAAAACCACCCAAAAAAATAAAAAAAAACAACACTAACCCCAGAAAATCTACTTACAGTTTCTGAAGTCCGGACATTCATCTTCATCCAGGTGGTGAGAAGGCAAAATCTTCCTCCATTGTGGGGGCATCTTCTAACTTCATCCCGTTGGTGCGGAGCTGACCAGGAAGGGCAGCGATGACGACATCCAGCGACATGAGATCACCGCCACACACTGAAGCTTGAATGTAAATACCCCTTTTATCAAATCAGACAATAGAATTTAAGCAGCTCTCAACCTATTGGCTGAAATACATTTTTCAGCCAGTAGGAATGCAACGGTACCCCGAAATAGAAGGGGTACTTTGCATTCAAGCTTCAGTGTGCGGTGGTTATCGCATGAAGTGGAGGCTCCATGCTGGATGTCGTCGCTGCCGCCAGTCCTGGTCAGCTATGCGCCCCCACAGCTCTACGCCACCGGGATGAAGATAGAAGATCCCCCTGCGATGGAGGAAGTGTTGTGTTTATAAGTGTATAGATGCCTTGTATTATCATATACTGCAGTGTTGTATTTATTAGTGTAGAGATACCTTGTATTATCATATACTGCAGTGTTGTATTTATTAGTGTATATATGCCTTGTATTATCATATACTGCCGTGTTGTATTTATTAGTGTATAGATACCGTGTATTATCATATACTGCAGTGTTGTATTTATTAGTGTATAGATACCGTGTATTATCATATACTGCAGTGTTGTATTTATTAGTGTATATATGCCTTGTATTATCATATAGTGCAGTGTTGTGTTTATTAGTTTATAGATGCCTTGTATTATCATATAGTGCAGTGTTGTATTTATTAGTGTATAGATACCGTGTATTATCATATACTGCATTGTTGTATTTATTAGTGTATAGATGCCTTGTATTATCATATACTGCAGTGTTGTATTTATTAGTGTATAGATACCGTGTATTATCATATACTGCAGTGTTGTATTTATTAGTGTATATATGCCTTGTATTATCATATAGTGCAGTGTTGTGTTTATTAGTTTATAGATGCCTTGTATTATCAGATAGTGCAGTGTGTTGTGTTTATTAGTTTATAGATGCCTTGTATTATCAGATAGTGCAGTGTGTTGTGTTTATTAGTTTATAGATGCCTTGTATTATCATATAGTGCAGTGTGTTGTGTTTATTAGTGTACAGGTGCCTTGTATTTTCATTTAGTGCAATGTGTTGTGTTCATTAGTGTACAGGTGCCTTGTATTTTCATATATTGCAGTGTTGTGTTTATAAGTGTATAGATGCCTTGTATTATCAGATAGTGCAGTGTGTTGTGTTTATTAGTTTATAGATACCTTGTATTATCATATAGTGCAGAGTGTTGTGTTTATTAGTATATAGATGCCTTGTATTATCATATAGTGCAGTGTTGTGTTTATTAGTGTATAGATGCCTTGTATTATCATATACTGCAGAGTGTTGTGTTTATTAGTGTACCGGTGCCTTGTATTTTCATATATTGCAGAGTGTTGTTTTTATTAGTGTACAGGTGCCTTGTATTATCATATATTGCAGAGTGTTGTGTTTATAAGTGTACAGATGCCTTGTATTATCATATACTGCAGTGTTGTATTTATTAGTGTACAGATGCCTTGTATTATCATATACTGCAGAGTGTTGTGTTTATTAGTTTATAGATACCTTGTATTATCATATAGTGCAGTGATGTGTTTATTAGTGTATAGATGCCTTGTATTATCATATACTGCAGAGTGTTGTATTTATTAGTGTATAGATACCTTGTATTATCATATAGTGCAATGTTGTGTTTATCACTGTATAGATGCCTTGTAATATCATATAGTGCATATTGTTGTGTTTATTAGTGTATAGATGCCTTGTATTATCATATACTGCAGAGTTTTGTGTTTATTCGTGTACAGGTGCCTTGTATTATCCTATAGTGCAGAGTGTTGTGTTTATTAGTGTATAGATGCCTTGTATTATCATATAGTGCAGAGTGTTGTGTTTATTAGTGTATAGATGCCTTGTATTATAATATAGTCAGTGCTGTGTTTATTAGTTTATAGATGTTTGTATTATCAGATAGTGCAGCGTGTTGTGTTTATTAGTGTATAGATGCCTTGTATTATCATATAGTGCAGTGATGTGTTTATTAGTGTATAGATGCCTTGCATTACCATAAAGGGGGGTAGTTATCAAGCCGTCAACCTCAAATACGCTGGAATTCCGCAGCGTATTTGTGGCGAGGCTGATTCGCCTTAGTTATCAAGCCCTAGATACCGGCAAAAGTAGAATTTAGTGACGTAAGCTTCGATCCACCGGACTCAGTCCGACACAGATCGATTCTTACGTCACTTACACAAGTGCGGCACAATCTGACTACTTTTGCTAGTTATCAAAAAACTAGCAGGTACGCTCGGCACTTTTCCGGCCCAGCGTACCTGGTTTTCAAACCGCCGCCCTGGAGGCGGCGGAACCCATAGGAATCAATGGGAGTCTGACCATAGCAAAAGTTCATGTTCGCTGCTGCCCGACATCCCATTGATTCCTATGGGAGATGTCTACACCTAACACCCTAACATGTACCCCGAGTCTAAACACCCCTAATCTGTCCCCCCTACACCGCCGCAACTAAATAAATGTATTACCCCCTAAACCGCCGCTCCCGGAGCCCACCGCAAGCTATACTATATATGTTAACCCCTAAAACGCCGCTCCCGGTGCCCACCGCAACTATAATATATGTATTAACCCCTAAACCGCCGCTCCCGGAGGCCACCGCAAGCTATACTAAATATGTTACCCCCTAACCGCCGCTCCCGGAGCCCACCGCCACTCTAATAAACTGATTAACCCCTAAACCGCCGCTCCCGGAGCCCACCACAAGCTATAATAAATATGTTAACCCCTAAACCGCCGTTCCCGGTCCCCGCCACCTACATGATACCTATTAACCCCTATCCTGCCCCCCCTTCTACCATCGCCCTCTACAATAAAGTTATTAACCCCTATCCTGCCGATCCCGGACCTCGTCGCAACTAAATAAATAGTTTAACCCCTAAACCGCCGCTCCCGGACCCCGCCGCAACCTATAAAAAAGGTATTGGGGGGGGTATTGTATGTTTTTTTTTTTACAGGCAAAAGAGCTGAACTTCTTGGGGCATGCCCCGCAAAGGGCCCTGTTCAGGGCTGGTAAGGTAAAAGAGCTTTGAACTTTAGTAATTTAGAATAGGGTAGGGCATTTTTTATTTTGGGGGTCTTTGTTATTTTATTAGGGGGCTTAAAGTAGGTGTAATTAGTTTAAAATTGTTGTAATATTTTTCTTATGTTTGTAAATATTTTTTTATTTTTTGTAACTTAGTTCTTTTTTATTTTTTGTACTTTAGTTAGTTTATTTCATTGTAGTTATTTGTAGGAATTGTATTTAATTTATTTATTGATAGTGTAGTGTTAGGTTTAATTGTAGGTAATTGTAGGTATTTTATTTAATTAATTTAATGATAGTATAGTGTTAGGTTTAATTGTAACTTAGGTTAGGATTTATTTTACAGGTAATTTTGTAATTATTTTAACTAGGTAACTATTAAATAGTTCTTAACTACTTAATAGCTATTGTACCTGGTTAAAATAATTACAAAGTTGCCTGTCAAATAAATATTAATCCTAAAATAGCTATAATATAATTATAATTTATAGTGTAGCTATATTAGGATTTATTTTACAGGTAAATATTTAGCTTTAAATAGGAATAATTTATTTAATAAGAGATAATTAATTTCGTTAGATGTAAATTATATTTAACTTAGGGGGGTGTTAGTGTTAGGGTTAGACTTAGCTTTAGGGGTTAATACATTTATTAGAATAGCGGTGAGCTCCAGTCGGCAGATTAGGGGTTAATAATAGAAGTTAGGTGTCGGCGATGTTAGGGAGGGCAGATTAGGGGTTAATACTATTTATTATAGGGTTAGTGAGGCGGATTAGGGGTTAATAACTTTATTTTAGTAGCGCTCAGGTCCGCTCGGCAGATTAGGGGTTAATAAGTGTAGGCAGGTGGAGGCGACGTTGTGGGGGGCAGATTAGGGGTTAATAAATATAATATAGGGGTCGGCGATGTTAGGGCAGCAGATTAGGGGTACATAGGTATAATGTAGGTAGCGGCGGTGTACGGAGCGGCAGATTAGGGGTTAATAATAATATGCAGGTGTCAGCAATAGCGGGGGGCGGCAGATTAGGGGTTAATAAGTGTAAGACTAGGGGTGTTTAGACTCGGGGTACATGTTAGAGTGTTAGGTGCAGACGTAGGAAGTGTTTCCGCATAGCAAACAATGGGGCTGCGTTAGGAGCTGAACGCGGCTTTTTTGCAGGTGTTAGGTTTTTTTTCAGCTCAAACAGCCCCATTGTTTTTTATGGGAGAATCGTGCATGAGCACGTTTTTGAGGCTGGCCGCTTGCGTAAGCAACTCTGGTATCGAGAGTTGAAGCTGCGTTAAATATGCTCTACGCTCCTTTTTTGGAGCCTAACGCAGCCTTTATGTGGACTCTCAATACCAGAGTTATTTTTATGGTGCGGCCAGAAAAAAGCCGGCGTTAGCTACGCGGGTCTTTACCGACAAAACTCCAAATCTAGGCCTAAATTAATCCTATTTAAAACTAAATACTTACCTTTAAAATAAACCCTAATATAGCTACAATATAAATAATAATTATATTGTAGCTATCTTAGAATTTATTTTAATTTACAGGCAAATTTTAATTTATTTTAACTAGGTACAATAGCTATTAAATAGTTATTAACTATTTAATAGCTACCTAGTTAAAATAAAGAGAAATTTACCTGTAAAATAAAAACTAACCTAAGTTACAATTACACCTAACACTACACTATACTTAAATAAATTATTCCTATTTAAAACTAAATACTTACCTGTAAAATAAACCCTAAGATAGCTGCAATGTAATTAATAATTACATTGTAGCTATTTTAGGATTTATATTTATTTTACAGGTAACTTGGTATTTATTTTAGCTAGTTAGAATAGTTATTAAATAGTTATTAACTATTTAATAACTACCTAACTAAAAGAAATACAAAATTATCTGTAAAATAAATCCTAACCTAAGTTACAATTAAACCTAACACTACACTATCATTACATTAATTAAATAAATTAGCTACAAATAACTACAATTAAATTAAATTAAATAAACTAACTAAAGTACAAAAAATAAAAAAAGCTAAGTTGCAAAAAATAAAAAAAATAAGTTACAAACATTTAAAACATATTACAACAATTTTAAGCTACTTACACCTAATCTAAGCCCCCTAATAAAATAACAAAGCCCCCCAAAAATAAAAAAATGCCCTACCCTATTCTAAATTAAAAAAGTTCAAAGCTCTTTTGATCGGAACAGCCAATAGAATGCGAGCTCAATCTGATTGGCTGATTGGATCAGCCAATCGGATTGAACTTCAATCTGATTGGCTGATTCAATCAGCCAATCAGATTTTTCCTACCTTAATTCCGATTGGCTGATAGAATCCTATCAGCCAATCGGAATTGAAGGGACGCCATCTTGGATGACGTCCCTTAAAGGAATATCCATTCGTCGGTAGTCGTCGGGAAGAAGAGGATGGCTCCGCGTCGGCTCGTCTGAAGATGGCTCCGCTCCGCTCCGGATGGATGAAGATTGAAGACGCCACATGGATGAAGACTTCTATCAGATGGAAGACTTCTTCAGCGCCGCCTGGATGATGACTTCATCGGATGGAAGACTTCTTCAGCGCGCCTTTGATGATGACTTCTTCTGCTCCGGATCTCCTCTTCGGTTCCATCGGTGGGTTGGCTTGCTGAAGACGACTAAAGGTAGGATGATCTTCAGGGGGGTAGTGTTAGGTTTATTTAAGGGGGGTTTGGGTTAGATTGTATTTTTCTTTTACAGGCAAAAGAGCTGAATTCTTTGGGGCATGCCCCGCAAAAGGCCCTGGTAAGGTAAAAGAGCTTTGAACTTTTTTAATTTAGAATAGGGTAGGGCATTTTTTTAATTTTGGGGGGCTTTGTTATTTTATTAGGGGGCTTAAATTAGGTGTAAGTAGCTTAAAATTGTTGTAATATGTTTTAAATGTTTGTAACTTATTTTTTTTATTTTTTGTAACAGCTTTTTTAATTTTTTGTACTTTAGTTAGTTTATTTAATTTAATTTAATTGTAGTTATTTGTAGCTAATTTATTTAATTAATGTAATGATAGTGTAGTGTTAGGTTTAATTGTAACTTAGGTTAGGATTTATTTTACAGGTAATTTTGTATTTCTTTTAGCTAGGTAGTTATTAAATAGTTAATAACTATTTAATAACTATTCTAACTAGCTAAAATAAATACAAAAGTTACCTGTAAAATAAATATAAATCCTAAAATAGCTACAATGTAATTATTAATTACATTGCAGCTATCTTAGGGTTTATTTTACAGGTAAGTATTTAGTTTTAAATAGGAATAATTTATTTAAGTATAGTGTAGTGTTAGGTGTAATTGTAACTTAGGTTAGTTTTTATTTTACAGGTAAATTTCTCTTTATTTTAACTAGGTAGCTATTAAATAGTTAATAACTATTTAATAGCTATTGTACCTAGTTAAAATAAATTGAAATTTGCCTGTAAAATAAAAATAAATTCTAAGATAGCTACAATATAATTATTATTTATATTGTAGCTATATTAGGGTTTATTTTAAAGGTAAGTAGTTTTAAATAGGATTAATTTATTTAATAAGAGAAATATTATTTAGATTTATTTAATTCATATTTAAGTTAGGGGGGTTTTAGGGTTAGTGTTAGACTTAGGTTTAGGGGTTAATAATTTTATTACAGTAGCGGCGATGTAGGGGGGGCAGGATAGGGGTTAATACAATTATTATAGGTGACGACGGTGTGGGGGGGCAGATTAGGGGTTAATAAATTTAATATAGGTTGCGGCGGGGTCCGGGAGCGGCGGTTTAGGGGTTAAACTATTTATTTAGTTGCGACGAGGTCCGGGATCGTCAGGATAGGGGTTAATAACTTTATTATAGGTGGCGACGGTATAGGGGGGGCAGGATAGGGGTTACTAGGTATAATGTATGTGGCGGCGGGGTCCGGGAGCGGCAGTTTAGGGGTTAATACATTTATAAGAGTTGCGGCGGGGTCTAGGAGCGGCGGTTTAGGGGTTAATAACTTTATTGAGTTGCGGGGGGCTCCGGGGGCGCCGGTATAGGGGGTAGAACAGTGTAGTTAGTGTGGGTGCTTAGTGACAGGCTAGCAATAAAGCTGGGAAAAAGCCGAAGAGCAGCGAGATCAGATGAGTGATAACTCTCACAGTCCGCTGCTCATCGCCCCGTACTTGGTGCGCGGCTTTTTGACAGCTTTATTGATAACTTAGGCGAAATTTTGCAGGTCCGCGGCAGCGATGGTAGGCGAGCTTAGGCGGGCGTATTGAACCGGCGAAGGCAGGTAAAGTAGACGCGTTGATAACTACCCCCCATAGTGCAGAGTGTTGTGTTTATTAGTGTATAGATGACTTGTATTATCATATAGTGCAGAGTCTTGTGTTTATTAGTGTACAGATGCCTTGTATTATCATATAGTGCAGAGTGTTGTGTTTATTAGTGTAAAGATGCCTTTTATTATAATATTCGGTGCTGTGTTTATTAGTTTATAGATGTTTGTATTATCAGATAGTGCAGCGCGTTATGTTTATTAGTGTATAGATGCCTTGTATTATCATATAGTGCAGTGATGTGTTTATTAGTGTATAGATGCCTTGTATTATCATATGCTGCAGAGTTTTGTGTTTATTCGTGTACAGGTGCCTTGTATTATCATATAGTGCAGTGTGCTGTGTTTATTAGTGTATAGATGACTTGTATTATCATATAGTGCAGAGTGTTGTGTTTATTAGTGTACAGGTGCCTTGTATAATCATATAGTGCAGAGTGTTGTGTTTATTAGTGTACAGGTGCCTTGTATAATCATATAGTGCAGAGTGTTGTGTTTATTAGTGTATAGATGCCTTGTATTATAATATAGTCAGTGCTGTGTTTATTAGTTTATAGATGTTTGTATTATCAGATAGTGCAGCGTGTTGTGTTTATTAGTGTATAGATGCCTTGCATTACCATATAGTGCAGAGTGTTGTGTTTATTAGTGTATAGACGCCTTGTATTATCATATAGTGCAGTGATGTATTTATTAGTGTATAGATGCCTTGCATTACCATATAGTGCAGAGTGTTGTGTTTATTAGTGTATAGACGCCTTGTATTATCATATAGTGCAGTGATGTGTTTATTAGTGTATAGATGCCTTGTATTATCATATACTGCAGAGTGTTGTGCTTATTAGTGTACAGGTGCCTTGTATTATCATATAGTGCAGAGTGTTGTGTTTATTAGTGTATAGATGCCTTGCATTACCATATAGTGCAGAGTGTTGTGTTTATTAGTGTATAGATGCCTTGTATTATCATATAGTGCAGAGTGTTGTGTTTATTAGTGTATAGATGCCTTGTATTATAATATAGTCAGTGCTGTGTTTATTAGTGTATAGATGCCTTGTATTATAATATAGTCAATGCTGTGTTTATTAGTTTATAGGTGTTTGTATTATCAGATAGTGCAGCGTGTTGTGTTTATTAGTGTATAGATGCCTTGTATTATCATATAGTGCAGAGTGTTGTGTTTATAAGTGTATAGATACCTTGCATTACCATATAGTGCAGATTGTTGTGTTCATTAGTGTATAGATGCCTTGTATTATCATACACTATCAGAAAAAAGGGTATGGTTGGGGTCCGTTTGTGAACACTTAGGGTACAACTGCTGTGGTTGTACCCTCAATGGATCATAATTACACCTTAAGGAACTAATATGTACCATTTAGGGGTAAATAAGGTACAAATATGTTTCCAACTGTGAAAGGGTCCATGCTTGTACCATTTAATCCCCGAAAAAAGGTACAATCACTTGTGTGACTAAAAAGTTGAGGAGGATGAGTGGTTCAAGGCTTTCCAAACCCTGCAAGTCCATATAATTTGTGCACCTCAATTATTCAATGAAGACATAACTGGCACCAAAAATGAATTCAGCATACATGTTGTACAGCAAAATAATTAATGTTCAATGGTTGTTGGTAATATGCAAGAAGTGGGCAAGGCAACAAAAAATACTTAACAACCCATATCTTCAATGATACTGCGTTGCTGGTCCTTAATAGCACACAGGCACTTAACATTTTAAGGCATTTAAACATAAAGCAAATATATTAACTTTAATTGAAAAGAAAAAAAAAGTTTTTAAATTCTATAAAATAAACAAGAGCTGTTTAAGAACCTGTTTTTAAAGAAATAAAATAAAATTGTAACCGTTCCCCAGTCACATACATGGACATTGTGTGACATGCCATAGCGCCATCTATTGGTTGAAAGCTTCAAAATGTGTACTGGGGAAATAGACAAATTTGCATATATTTTGCATAGTGACAATTTAATGTATAGTTGTAAGTTTTATCATGTATCCCTCCCCTGAATCTCCCTTTCTTTTGTTAGAGTTATATTTTATTACTATGTTGTTTTCTATATGTTTTCTGGCGCTGCGGAATCTGTTGGCGCTCTACAAATAACCGATAATAATAATAATAATAATAATAATACTTATGTTTTATGTGGCGTGTCACCCTAAGTTAAATGGGGTGTTGTTAGAGTCTAGTACAGAGTGTAATAAAACATTTCAAGTAATTCCTTTTGGAACTGGTAGTTTAGCCTGGTTCTTTTAGGAATTCCAGTAGCAGTCTTAGGACCTGCTATTTGGCTTCACTATCAAAATGTATCTAACTGTATTGTGGATATATTGTAAACGGTCTGAACAAGAACACATTAGGTGAATGTATATTTGAATATTATAAAATATGATGGAACAGCATTTTTAATATTCTGAGTTGAGTACAAATTTTTCCATCATGAGGTACAAAGGGCTTGTCACTGGGGCAGTACCCTGAAAAGGCCAAATTTGCACAATTTTTTGGGTACATTATGGTACCATAGCATTGAGGTCCAATCTAGTCACCAAAGGTACATATTTACCTTTGAAAGGTACAATTTGTAAGGGTACCAATATGTACCCATGTTAAAGGGTACAGTGGGTGTACCTTTGAGGGTACTGTCCCAGTGACAAGCTGTTGTACCCCTAAAGGTACAATTTTTGCACATTTTTTCTGACAGTGTATAGTACAGAGTGATGTGTTTATTAGTGTATAGATACCTTGTATTATAATATATTGCAGTGCTGTATTTATTAGTTTATAGATTCCTTGTATTATCATATAGTGCAAAAGTGTTGTGTTTATTAGTGTATAGATACCTTCTAATATCATATAGTGCAGTGATGTGTTTATTAGTGTATAGATGCCTTGTATTATTATATAATGAAGAGTGTTGTGTTTATTAGTGTATAGGTGTCTTGCATTATCATACAGTACAGTGCAGCATGTTTATTAGTGTATAGATGTGTTGTATTATCATATAGTGCAGAGTGTTGTATTTATTAGTGTATAGATGCCTTGTATTATCATATAGTGCAATGTGTTGTGTTTATTAGTGTATAGATGCCTTGTATTATCATATAGTGCATATTATTGTGTTTATTAGTGTATAGATGCCTTGTATTATCATATAGTGCAGAGTGTTGTGTTTATTAGTGTATAGATGCCTTGTATTATCATATAGTGCATATTATTGTGTTTATTAGTATATAGATGCCTTCTATTATAGTACAGTATAGTGCAGAGTTTTGTATTTATTAGTGTATAGATGCCTTGTATTATCATATAGTGCAGTGTGTTGTGTTTATTAGTGTATAGATGCCTTGTATTATCATATAGTGCAGTGTGTTGTGTTTATTAGTGTATAGGTGCCTTGTATTATCATATAGTGCAGAGTGTTGTGTTTATTAGTAAATAGATGCCTTGTATTATTATATAGCGCAGTGTTGTGTTTATTAGTGTATAGATGCCTTGTATTATCATATACTGCAATGTGTTGTGTTTATTAGTGTATAGACGCCTTGTATTATCATATAGTGCAGTGTGTTGTGTTTATTAGTTTATACTGCAGATGCCTTGTATTACCATATAGTGCAGTGTTGTGTTTATTAGTATATAGATGCCTTGTATTATTATATAGTGCAGAGTATTGTGTTTATTAGTGTATAGATGTCTTGTATTATCATATAGTGCAGAGTTATGTGTTTGTTAGTGTATAGATATCTTGTATTATCATATAGTGCAGAGTTATGTGTTTGTTAGTGTATAGATGCCTTGTATTATCATATACTGCAGAGTGTTGTGTTTATTAGTGTATAGATGCCTTGTATTATCATATAGTGCAGAGTTATGTGTTTGTTAGTGTATAGATGTCTTGTATTATCATATAGTGCAGAGTTATGTGTTTGTTAGTGTATAGATGTCTTGTATTATCATATAGTGCAGAGTTATGTGTTTGTTAGTGTATAGATGTCTTGTATTATCATATAGTGCAGAGTTATGTGTTTGTTAGTGTATAGATGTCTTGTATTATCATATAGTGCAGAGTTATGTGTTTGTTAGTGTATAGATGCCTTGTATTATCATATACTGCAGAGTGTTGTGTTTATTAGTGTATAGATGCCTTGTATTATCATATAGTGCAGAGTTATGTGTTTGTTAGTGTATAGATGTCTTGTATTATCATATAGTGCAGAGTGATTTGTGTATTAGTGTATAGATGTCTTGTATTATCCTATAGTGCAGAGTGATGTGTTTATTAGTGTATAGATGGCTTGTATTATCATATAGTGCAGAGTGATTTGTGTATTAGTGTATAGATGTCTTGTATTATCCTATAGTACAGAGTGTTGTGTTTATAAGTGTATAGATGCCTTGTATTATCATATAGTGCAGAGTGTTGTGTTTATTAGTGTATAGATGCCTTGTATTATCATATAGTGCAGATTGTTGTGTTTATTAGTGTATAGATGCCTTGTATTATCATATAGTGCAGAGTGTTGTGTTTATTAATGTATAGATGCCTTGTATTATCATATAGTGCAGATTGTTGTGTTTATTAGTGTATATATGCCTTGTATTATCATATAGTGCCGAGTGTTGTGTTTATTAGTGTATAGATGCCTTGTATTATCATATAGTGCAGAGTGTTGTGTTTATTAGTGTATAGATGCCTTGTATTATCATATAGTGCAGATTGTTGTGTTTATTAGTGTATAGATGCCTTGTATTATCATATAGTGCAGAGTGTTGTGTTTATTAATGTATAGATGCCTTGTATTATCATATAGTGCAGATTGTTGTGTTTATTAGTGTATAGATGCCTTGTATTATCATATAGTGCAGAGTGTTGTGTTTATTAATGTATAGATGCCTTGTATTATCATATAGTGCAGTGATGTGTTTATTAGTGTATAGATGCCTTGTATTATTATATAATGCAGAGTGTTGTGTTTATTAGTGTATAGATGCCTTGTATTATCATATAGTGCCGAGTGTTGTGTTTATTAGTGTATAGATGCCTTGTATTATCATATATTGCTGAGTGTTGTATTCATTAGTGGTATAGATGCCTTGTATTATCATATAGTGCCGTGTGAAGTGTTTATTAGTGTATAGATGCCTTGTATTATAATATATTGCTGAGTGTTGTATTCATTAGTGGTATAGATGCCTTGTATTATCATATAGTGCGGTGTGAAGTGTCTATTAGTGTATAGATGCCTTGTATTATCATATAGTACAGAGTGCTGTGTTTATTAGTGTATAGATGCCTTGTACAGGTATTGCCCACTCATACAGCGGGTTAGGGACCGGAGCCCCGCTGTAAAGTGAAAACCGCCTTAAAGTGAAACAAGGCAGTTTTAGCTTTATTTTCACTTGCCAGTGTGTTTAAAAACTTGAAAACGTGTTTGAACTAATATATATTTGGGTGCAATAGTGCTATGTTTAGTTTAACACTAGCACAGCACAGTATTCAATTAGTATTCAATAAATACTGTACCTGTAAAATAGTGACAATTACTGTAGTCAAATTTGCCAGACTATAGCACTGAGACACAGATTGCACTGTAATGCTGTAAACAGAGGGAACTAAGCATAACAAAATGGTGCCAGTCACTTTTCTTGCAATGTCACGATGATTACAACACTGTTTCAAAATCCTTGGAGGTTGAACTTCAGCCAGGGGCGGACTGACAAGTCGGGCAAATTGGCCCTGGTCCAAGGGCCCTGCCTCTTAGAGGGGCCCCATGCATCATACTGCAGCAGGATTTTTAAAAAAATATATATTTCATTTTAAATGTAATAAAACATTTTTTTTTTATGACTTTTGATTTTGTACTTGTGGGAGGGGTGGTTGGGGGGGTTGGTCGGGGCTGGAGGGGCCATCTCACGTGTCACTGTCAGATGATTAATACCCCTACCCAATACCCTATTGCTCCTGCTCAGCTGAGCTCCACCCACACGCCGACTATTCACACACAATTTTAAATGCACAGTTAGAGGCGGCACTGCAGCAGTACTAGTGTGTGTGGCCACGTGTGGTGATGGAGCTGAAGCCAGAAGAGAACTGAGTCAGGCGAGGCCGCAAGAGAAGGAGCCACCCGCCGGAGGTAACTGTAAGCCGCCTGGGAAGCCCAGTCCACACTCTCAGCCATTCATGTATGTTTGCTTTGGCCTGCTGAATGAATTAGAAGAGGAGGGCCGGCAGCTAAGCAGACCAGACTCAGGGAAACCGGACCAGTAGGAGAGGAGGAGTGAGAGCTAAGCAGCAGGGAGGGCGGCTGACTGGCTTAGAGTAAAACGTAGTTAAGTAGCAAGTATTTCTTATTGGGGAGAGTGAGCTTATCTCTCTTAGCTAATCTTTTATTTTGCAGATTACAAGATTTGAATGACTTAAAACTAAGGCAGTTACACAGATTTGATGCTAGTGAGAGAAATGGGTTTACTGTAGTGTTGATTATCATTTAGGAGAGCTGCTTATTAGAAATCTGTGTGCCTGCAAATAAGCAGAGGCCAGTATGTGAATAAGCTACTTTGTTAACAAGGTAGTTTACTCACATACTGGCCTCTGCGTATTTGCAGGCACACATATTTCTAATAAGCAGCTCTGCCAAATGATAATCAACACTACAGTAAACACATCCCTCCCTTCCTCTGTCTCTCTCTCTCCCTCCCTTCCTTCCTCTGTGTCTCTCTCTCTCCCTCCCTCCTTTCCTCTGTCTCTCCCTCCCTTCCTCTGTCTCTCCCTCCCTTACTCTGTCTCTCCCTCCCTTCCTCTGTCTCTCCCTCCCTTACTCTGTCTCTCCTTCCCTTCCTTTGTCTCTCCCTCCCTTACTCTGTCTCTCTCTCCCTTCCTCTGTCTCTCCCTCCCTTCCTCTGTCTCTTCCTCCCTTCCTTTGTCTCTCCCTCCCTTACTCTGTCTCTCTCTCCCTTACTCTGTCTCTCCCTCCCTTACTCTGTCTCTTCCTCCCTTCATTTGTCTCTCCCTCCCTTACTCTGTCTCTCTCTACCTTCCTCTGTCTCTCCCTCCCTTACTCTGTCTCTCTCTCCCTTCCTCTGTCTCTCCCTCCCTTCATCTGTCTCTCCCTTCCTCTGTCTCTCCCTCCCTACCTCTGTCTCTCCATCCTTCCCTCACTTCCTCTGTCTCTCCCTCCCTACCTTCCTCTGTCTATCCCTCCCTTCTTCTGTCTCGCCCCCTCCCTTCCTCTGTCTCTCTCTATCCTTCCCTCCCTTCCTCTGTCTCTCTCTCTCTCCCTCCCTCCTTTCCTCTGTCTCTCTCTCTCCCTCCCTTCCTTCCTCTGTCTCTCCCTCCCTTCCTCTGTCTCTCCCTCCCTCTCTTCCTCTGTCTCTCCCTCGTTCTAACTTTCAATTTCGAATAAAACACATTCGCCCATCCCTAGTGTATAGATGCCTTATATTATCATATACTGCAGAGTGCTGTGTTTATTAGTGTATAGATGCCTTGCATTATCATACAGTGCAGTGCAGCATGTTTATTTGTGTATAGATGACTTGCATTATTATATAGTGCAGAGTTTTGTGGTTAATAGTGTATAAATGTTCTTTATCACTAATATACAGTAACCCTTATCCAAATTAAGTGTACATTTTACTGATCCCAGTATTCCAGTGCAACTTAATGTGATCTATCGTAGGGTTTAAAAATCTATATTTATGTGAACATTTATCAAGTTGCATTTTCAGCATTTGAGAACTTGCAGTTCAGAGTGAATCTGCAATCACAAATGTAACAGACAATTTCTGCTTCTTATCCTAAGTGGCAGAGATAAAGCATCTCAAACATGCTTGTTGTGGGTGATTGACAGGCCCTGCTCTCATGCAATTGGTTGCCCAAGAGCAGAGGACACGATTGAACAACAGAACTCTACTGCAGTCTTAAATTTTGCCAAGTGGCGATTGCAGATGGACAGGTTCTCTGCTTGAGAACTTGTCTGCAGCTTATAAATTCTCCTGTTAGATATACCTGTATCAGTCTAGGTATAATGGTGAAAAAGAATATAGGACATCATGCCTCCATCTTCCTGCCACCACTATTTGACTTATTATGCAGAGCCACCACTGGTTTCTTATGTTATGCAGAACCACCACTTTGGTGCGTTATGTCATGCAGAAATTAACCATCATAGCTGTTATAATTATAAAGTATTAGATTAAGAGTCAAGAATTTAATGTGATAATATAAATCTATTTTCTCCATCATTAAAGATTAAATAGCTATATATAGCTGCTTAAGGCATTACTAGAATTTTTTCTTACAGCTGCTATTTTGTTTTTTGTTGTGTGTGTGTAAAACTGTGGCTCTCCTTAATAAACAACAATTCCCAGACTATATTTCTGTGTGTGAAATCTAATTTATGGAAAGCTAGGCCATTATATGGAATAACAGAGTAGAGAAAAATAATGCTATGGAATAGAGAAGGGGTTGTGAATTTATGTGGGAGGATTCTTGATTTTTTGTTTTATGGGTTCCAGGATATTCTTGCATCCCGGTGTCCAGTGATTTAATGTAATTACATATTAGTGTTTAGTTTGCAAAGTATGATCAGTCACTTAAAGGGATACTAAACCCACATTTTCTTTCATGATTCTGATAGAGCAGGAAATTTTAAGCAGCTTTCTAATTTACTTGTATTATCAAATTTTTTCATTCTCTTGCTGTCTTTATTTGAAAAAGCAGGAATAAAAGCTTTGGAGCCGGCCCATTTTAAATTGAGAACCTGGGTTGCGCTTGGTGATTGGATGGCTAAATGCAGGCACCAATCAGCAAGCCCTATCCAGGGTACTGAACAAAAAAAGGCTGGCTCCAAAGCTTTCATTCCTGCCTTTTCAAATAAAGATAGCAAAAGAACAAAGACAAATTGATAATAGGAGTAAAATAGAAAGTTACTTAAAATTGCATGCTCTATCCAAATCATGAAAGAAAAAAGATTGGGTTTACTATCCCTGTAAGCTATTAAATAGCATCATGCTTTTTTGAATTTCATTGAATTGGTTTTACTATTTTTGTATCCATTAATATAAATTTTTAATTTTTCTTTTTTTGTTCTTTCCTTAGGTTTCCATCAGTTATTATGGATAATCAGTCTGATACATATGAGTTTCTACTAGTTGGATTTCCAGGTCTCCCACAGAAGTACCACACCCTGGTTGCTTTAGTAATGTTCACTGTGTATCTCATATCACTGTTTGCAAATGGTGCTGTCATTGCACTGATAGTCTGGGGAAAAAATCTTCACCAACCAATGTACATAATTATAGCAAACCTTGCACTTTCTGATCTACTGTTTGACACAATAACTTTACCTAAAATCATTGCAAGATATTGGTTTGGGGCAGGGTCCATATCTTTCTTGGACTGTATGTTCCAACTCTTTTGGGTCCATTACTTGGGTTCGGTTGATTCTTATGTTATAATGATGATGGCTATTGATCGTTACATCGCTATATGCTTGCCACTGAGATACTCATCACTCATCACCAATAAACAAATTGTCTGTATTTGTGGATCTCTATGTATGTTCGCAACTTTAATCCCTTCTCTAAATGTCATCTGGCATGTGCAGTTCCCATACTGTGGCTCTAGAAAGGTCAACAACTGTTTTTGCGTTAACATGGCTATAACACCTCTGGCCTGTGGGGATACAGCTTTGCTCAACAAAGTAACATTTATTTTTGCAATGTTTACACTTCTTTTGCCATTATTTTTCATTATCTTTTCTTATATCATCATTATATACACTGTCTGCTCATCAATTGTATCTGGGAATCGCCGGAAAGCTATTTATACGTGTACCACCCACCTGTTTATCATTGGCATGTACTATGGTCCTCGATTATTTGTTTATGCAGCCTTTCAGCTTAAATTAATTTTTAGTCTTGATATCAGCATTTTGCTTCTTATTCTCTACACATTCATTCCGCACATGGCGAATCCTATTATATACTGTCTCAGAGCTAAAGAGATAAAGCAGACAGCTGCAAAAATATTTAAATTGAGGTTTAAAATCTAATACTGCTCCTGTTATTGATGCAAGAACTTATTCTGCAATGTCAACTTTTAATATGTTACTTCAGTATTAAATATAACAGCAACTCTCAATGAAAGCTCAGCCAGATGGCGGTGAAGTAGATCAAAAGAATGTGCAATGGAACTGACTGTTTTAATACAAACATCATCACAGGTTGACTTTAAAGTAGGGATGGGCGAATGTGCTGAAACTGCAATTAGCTTAGTAGAACGAATAGTCCTATGTTTTTGAAAATTGAATGTTGATAAGAATGAATATCCATTAAAATATTGTAATCAAATGTTATTTTCTGTTTTCGAATGTTACTTTTGTTTTCAAATGTTCATAATTAGATTAAATATCCACATTCGAAATTTCAAATGTAACATTCAATTTAACAAATATTCATATATATAGTTTATGAGATAGGGAACTAAATAAATTGATACATAATAGATACAAATATATCAATGTGAATGTTTCTATTTTGAATATTGCATTAAAGAGAGTATTAGCAATACTTTTACAAATATGTCGATTTTAATTAATCGAGTTCCAATGTTGCATAATTCGAATAAAATTATTTTATTTAAATTTTGAATAGAATATTACATTTAACCCCTTAATGACAACTGACGTACCAGGTACGTCCTGCAAAAACTAGCAGTTAGTGACAATGGACGTACCTGGTACGTCAGTTGTTTAAGAGAGTGCTGGAAGCGATCGCAATCGCTTCCAGCAGCTCTCAGGGTATTGCACTGATGCCTCGATATGGAGGCATCCTGCAATACCTTTTAACAAGCCTCCGATGCAGAGAGAGCCACTCTGTGGCCCTCTCTGCACCGGTAACAATGGTGCTGTGTTCCGGGGGGAAGGGAAGCAAGGAGGCGGCAGCGTGCGGGTGCGCGCGTGCACGTGGGGGGCGCGCGTGTGCACGTGGGGCGCGCGCGCATATTAGCCACTGACACCAATGAAAAAAAAAAAAGTTCAAAACATTAACATTAACATTAAAAAATATATATATAAAAGGATCTGGGGGGGGTTGGGGGTATTGAGGGGGGGGCTGCTACACTACAGAAAAGTTTATAAATATTTTTGGGGGCAAATAGGGTACTGGCGTACCCAAGATGGTGGCATTTAAGTAGCAGGGAGGGTTATAGAGCTGTTTGGTGGGGGATCAGGGAGGTTGGGGGCTAAGGCAGGGCTCCATTACAGCAGAATACATTTTTTTTAAAAATAAAATAAAAAAAACTCCTTTTATTTAGTACTGGCAGACTTTCTGCCAGTACTTAAGATGGCGGGGACAATTGTGGGGTGGGGGAGGGAAGAGAGCTGTTTGGGAGGGATCAGGGGGTGGGATGTGTCAGGTGGGAGGCTGATCTCTACACTAAAGCTAAAATTAACCCTGCCAGCACCCTACAAGCTACCTAATTAACTCCTTCACTGCTGGGCATAATTCACGTGTTGTGCGCAGCAGCATTTAGCGGCCTTCTAATTAACAAAAAGCAACGCCAAAGCCATATATGTCTGCTATTTCTGAACAAAGGGGATCCCAGAGAAGCTTTTACAACCTTTTGTGCCATAAGTGCACAAACTGTTTGCAAATAATTTCAGTGAGAAACCTAAAATTGTGAAAAATTTAAAGGTTTTTTTTATTTGCTCGCATTTGGCGGTGAAATGGTGGCATGAAATATACCAAAATTGGCCTAGATCAATACTTGGAGTTGTCTACTACACTAAACTAAAGCTAAAATTAACCCTACAAGCTCCCTACATGCTCCATAATTAACCCCTTCACTGCTGGGCATAAAACACGCGTGGTGCGCAGCGGCATTTAGCGGCCTTCTAATTACCAAAAAGCAACCCCAAAGCCATATAAGTCTGCTATTTCTGAACAAAGGCGATCCCAGAGAAGCATTTACAACCATTTGTGCCATAATTGCAGAAGCTGTTTGTAAATAATTTCAGTGGGAAACCTAAAGTTTGTAACAAAATGTGTGAAAAAGTGAACATTTTTTTTAATTTGATCGCATTTGGCGGTAAAACGGTGGCATGAAATATACCAAAATGGGCCTAGATCAATACTTTGGGATGTCTTCTAAAAAAAAATATATACATGTCAATGGATATTCAGGTATTCCTGACAGATATCAGTGTTCCAATGTAACTAGCGCTAATTTTGAAAAAAAGTGGTTTAGAAATAGCAAAGTGCTACTTGTATTTATGGCCCTATAACTTACAAAAAAAGGCAAAGAACATGTAAACATTGGGTATTTCTAAACTCAGGACAAAATTTAGAAACTATTTAGCATGGGTGTTTTTTAGTGGTTGTAGATGTGTAACAGATTTTGGGGGTCAAAGTTAGAAAAAGTGTGTTTTTTCCATTTTTCCTCATATTTTATAATTTTTTTAATAGTAAATTATAAGATATAATGAAAATAATGGTATATTTAGAAAGTCCATTTAATGGCGAGAAAAACGGTATATAATATGTGTGGGTACAGTAAATGAGTAAGAGGAAAATTACAGCTGAACACAAACACCACAGAAATTTAAAAATAGCCATTGTCATTAAGGGTAAGAAAATTGAAAAATGTTCCGGTCATTAAGGGGTTAAAGAAAGCATTAGAGATAATAATATTACATTAAAAGAAAGTTAGAATGTTGTACAAACATTGGAAATTTTAAACAAACGAATGTGTTAAAATTTGTTTCATTTATTAAATGTTGCAAAACATTTGCCCATCCCTACTTTAAACGGACAGTCTACTCCAGAATTTATATTTTTTAAAAGATAGATAATTCCTTTATTACCCATTCCCTAGTTTTGCATAACCAACACTGTTATATTAATATACTTTTTACCTCTGTGATTACCTTCTATTTAAGCCTCTGCAGACTGCCCCCTTATTTCATTTTTTTTACAGACTTGCAATTTAGCTGACTCATAAATAACTTCACTGCAGTGAGCACAATGTTATCTGTATGGTACACAGGAACTAGCACTGTACTGTAACAAAGTACATTAACACCCATAAACTACCTATTAACCCTAAACCGAGGCCCTCCCGCATTGCAAACACTAACATAAAATGATTAACCCTTAATCTGCCACTCCGAACATCGCTGCCACTTAAAAAATGTATTAACCCCTATTCCACTGCTCCCCGACATCGTCGCCACTATAATAAACCTATTAACCCTTAAACCGCCACCCTCCCGCATCACTCCATAAATATATTAACCCCTAAACCTAAACCTAATGTAGCCCTAACACCCCCTAACTTAAATATAATTAAAATAAATCTAAATAAAACTTACAATTATTACCTAATTAACCTATTTAAAACTAAATACAAACTTACCTGTAAAATAAAACCTAAGCTAGCTACAATATAACTAATAGTTACATTGTAGCTAGCTTAGGTTTTATTTTTATTTCACAGGTAAGTTTATATTTATTTTAACTAGGTAGACTAGTTAGTAAATAGTTATTAACTATTTACTAACTACCTAGTTAAAATAAATACAAACTTACCTGTAAAATAAAACCTAACCTGCCTTACACTAAAAACTAACATTACAATAAAATAAAACAATTAAATAAATCAAATAAAATTATCTAAATTACAAAAAAAATAAACACTAAATTACACAAAATAAAAAACAAAATTATCAAAAATAAAAACGAATTACTCATAATCTAATCGCCCTATCAAAATAAAAAAGCCCCCCCCCCCCCAAAATAAAAAACCCCTAGCCTACAATAAACTGCCAATAGCCCTTAAAAAGTGCCTTTTGCGGGGCATTGCCTCAAAGAAATCAGCTCTTTTACCTGTAAAAAAAAATACAAACACCCCCTCAACAGTAAAACCCACCACCCACACAACCAAACTCCCAAATAAAATTCTATCTAAATAAGCCTAAGCTAACCATTGCCCTGAAAAGGGCATTTGAATGGGCATTGTCCTTAAAAGGGCATTTAGCTCTTTTATGGTGCCCAAACCCTAAGCTAAAAATAAAACCCACCCAATAAACCCTTAAAAAACCTAACACTAACCCCTGACGATCCACTTACAGTTTTCGAAGACCAGACATCCATCCTCATCCAGGCAGCAGAAGTCTTCATCCAAGCGGGCAGAAGTCCTCATCGAAGCCGGCAGAAGTCTTCATACAAGCGGGCAGAAGTCTTCATCCAGACGGTATCTTCTATCTTCATCCATCCGGCGTGGAACGGGTCTATCTTCAAGACATCCGGCGCAGAGCATCCTCTTCTTAAGATGGATGCTGTATAATGAAGTTTCCCTTTAAGTGACGTCATCCAAGATGGCGTCCCTTACATTCCGATTGGCTGATAGAATTCTAGAAACAATTTTTTTGCAACATGGTATGTAGAGTGCAATTGAAGAGGACACTGCTATAATTTTCTGTAATATTAAACTTGGACGACTGTGTCTTTTTGTGTTGCTGCTGCAACCATATGAATCTCGTCACTCTATAAGTAACAATGTATTAATTTAGGCAGATGAAATACATACACACAAATATAATACATATACGTATCGTATATATATCTACATTTCTGCAAAAAACTGACAGATAGGATATGTCACCCTATCTGAGATAGACTACATTTGTAGCACTCAGGGGATTGTTTAATTAAATAACTTGTGGTAACAGAGATAGACGTGCAAAGATGTGCAGAGAACAAAGATAAAACTGTCTGAGTAAACTAAATACCATTAAAAATTAACTTTTATTAAGGCTTGGTTAAAATTGGAAAACACACACTTAAAAACACTCTTAGGAGCCAAGATAATATTACTTGTTAATCGTATATTGGTTGGTGTGGTGGGTAAGAAATTATCTATGAATAGATAACTTGTAAGGTATGGGGGCTAGTAACAATTCTATATATTCAATATATACCGGAGGTGGCAACTCAAAATATGATTGATCAGTATGTTGTTGCTGGTAATTTATTGAATAGTTTTATACTTAGGTTCACTGCAGTTAAATTTTGTGAATTTGCTGTGGGATTAACTCAATACGTTACAGTACACTTGTACATATATAATTAAGAGGCTTAAGTAATTATACTCTTATATTCATTGTGCGTACAGTCAGGGACTTTATATATGATCCCTTTAGCTTTCACTTAATTTTCTATACGTATCTTGTATATGAGGCTATGTTCAAGCCTGCACTACAAAAATAAAGGCTCAATGCTTTATATTTAATAATGTCTTTTATATTAGATATACAAAGTCCGGCGGGTATATACTTTGTTATATAGAGTATCTGTGATATTGGAGATCACCCCTTATTGTGGTGTTATCACCGTTAGTAGTAAGGTATTTCGATATTAATGTTTATTGCAGGGTGATAGACACTGGGTAAATAGCGTTCCTGTTCTTATATAGAGCAGACAGATCTAGTAACTTAGTTCAAGATATGCCTTTAAGTAAATGGCAAATTATCAACTGCTCTGAGTGGTAACAAAAATGACCGCTATTTTATAAGCTGCACGGTACCTGCGTAATGTTATAACACTACAGACATATTTGGTAAAAAATATATATAAGATTTCAATTTAGCATAACAAAATGAGACATTATTAGTGCGGTATTGAGCCCTGTGTAGTCACAATTTACTACAAGTGGTGTGAGTACTGCTAACGGTTAAATTCTCCAGCAGCTTATGTGAACGTCAGCGTTCTGCCCCCATTAACCACTCACAACTGTTAAGGTATATAGCGGTTAAATTTATCTTAATCTATCGAGGTTCCTAAGGCAAGTTTTCAGTGATATCATATGTGAGAAAATCCTACAAATCCCAGAGACAAAAACTAATGGGAACTTAACAACTAAGGAACGCAAAGCACTAAAAGAGATGCAAATGTGGAAAGACACGATCATTAGAAATTCTGATAAAGGAGGCAATATTGTTTTATGGCCCCTTAAAATGTATCGTCTAGAAACAGACAAACAACTAAGGGATAATTCTTGTTATACCAAACTGAATTATAACCCTACAAATGAATATCTTCAAATATATTCAAACCTAATAGAAGGAGCCAAAAATGACAATATTATTAACAACAAAGAATATCAATTTCTAAAAGTATCCAACCCAACTGTTGCTACTTTTTACCTAATTCCAAAGATACACAAAAACCAAACCCATCCTCCAGGGCGTCCTATAGTATCCGGAATAAATAGCCTTACTGAAAAGGCGAGTAAATATGTAGACTACAGACTTAGGAATTATCTCACTCAAATTACTTCTTATGTTCAAGATACCACTGATGTCCTAAATCAACTGGATAATATTCATATTTCTGAACAAACATGGCTTGTGACAGCAGATGTCGAATCTTTGTACACTTGTATTAAACATGAGCTTGGCATCGAGGCAGTACGTTGGTTCCTAGAAATGGGCTCAGAAGAAGAACCGATTCATGATGAATTCACACTTGCACTATTACAATTTGTTTTAAAACATAATTATTTCACTTTCAATAACGGGTTCTATCTACAAACAAGAGGTACCGCGATGGGTACAGCATGTGCTCCCACCTATGCCAACCTTTTTTTAGGGTGGTGGGAGCAAAAACACGTCTTTTCAGACACTAATTCACAGTACCTGGAGAAAATCCCCTTTTGGGTAAGATATATAGACGACGTGCTGTTCCTATGGGAGGGTTCAAAAGAAGAACTAGATTCTTTCCTTCTTGACCTAAATACAAACCAATTTAATGTCAAATTGACCTATGAAGCCAGTCAAGTGAAAGTAAACTTTTTAGATTTAGAAATTTCAAAATCAGAGGATGGAACATTATCCATGGATGTACACAGGAAAATAACAGCCACAAACAGTGTTCTACACAGCTCTAGTGCCCATGCCCCAAATACCATACAGGCACTTCCTATAGGTGAATTCTTAAGAATGAGGAGAAACTGCTCTTCTGAATCTAACTACAACAAGAGAGCAAAAGAACTCACTGAACGTTTACTATCAAGAGGTTATAGCAAAAGGGCAATTAAAAGGGCAGAATTTAGAGCGAGAACAACAGATCGAAAAGAACTACTCCAAAAAAGAGTAAAACCAAAGGATGATCAGATAAGGTTCATATCAACCTATAATCCAAAAAGTAACTACATAAAATCCCTGTTTCAATCCAACTGGCACATACTAATGTCTGACCCCAAATTGAAAACAATCTTGGGTGAGAAAATACAGACAGGATATAGAAGAACCCGTAATCTTAAGGACATTATTAGTCCTAGTCACCTTGCTAGTGAAAAAACTAAAAGTGCTTTTTCTAACGGTTCCTTTAAATGTGGAACCTGTACCACATGCAGCTTTATGCTGAAATTACACACAATACATGATCGGTTCAACAAACCACACAAAGTAAATGCACACATCAACTGCCAAACTGAAGGGGTAATATACGCATTACGCTGCAATTGTAATCTGTTCTATGTTGGCATGACAACCAGAAAAATAAGAGTAAGGTTGCAAGAACACTTGAGGAACATCAAAAATGCCAAAAAGGACTTACAAGCAGGTAAACAACTCACCTCGGTGGCCAGACACTTTTTGTATAAACACAATTCAAAACAAAGTAATTTAAAATGTTTTGGAATACAGAGAGTTAAGCTGGGGATCAGAGGTGGGGATCTAGAAAAAACCCTTCAAAAAGCTGAAAGTAAATGGATTTTTCTCCTTAACACAGTTTACCCATCAGGGTTAAATGAGTGTAACAATCTCTCCCCTTTTCTGTAAAAAATGTGAAAAAATGTGCAATGAATAGCACAAATTCATGATAACACAGCCTAACCCTCAAAAAAATTCTATCAAACGCCAGTATCTCAAGATCTAATTTTAACCAAGTTATCTGTGTGTTGAAGGTAGAAGTAATCCTTACCTCTTGCCTTATAAATTAAATTCAAATTCAATCCTATCATCACCATATACTAAAAAACGTTCATAATTAAAATAAGGACATACAGAATCTCATTCTAGTGTACAACTATATGCACCAGCTATCTAAGGACTAGCTTATGTTAGTCATCTAGAATCATAATCAAGTGCACAACAGTATGAACAAGTTATTTAAGTATTAGTTTATAATAGTCCTTATTAATACTACATAGGTCTTAAGCACATAATTCATTGCAACTTTTATACACTAGTGGTGTTTATTATTCATAAAAATTCATCGTTCTTACATGCTTCACAGTCTGCACACAATACACACCAATTCACTATTACTTTTAAATAATTTCAGTAATATCTATTTATTTTTAGCACTGTTTTACAATCAAAATCACAAGTAGTTATTTCAAAACACAGCACAATAGCATTTTTCACTAAACACTCATTATTTTCATTTAATATTACACAATATTGTGGTATATACCAGCATAAGTAATGAAGTCATAATATAAATAAAGCAGTCACAATGTAATATATAGCACTAGTTCACGGTGGCACCTACAGGGTTAATTCACTACGTAGTATCACATAGTTTAGGGAATTCAGTGCTTTAACTTAAGGATAAAATAAAATGAATTTGTAAATTTATGGCTGAGCATTAAGCCCTGTTATAAGGCTATGAGAACTCATTTGTCCTGATTACTCCAACATAATTCATTTGATCTTATAACTCAATTGATTTTATAACCTCAACATTATAATAAAGTTACTTTTATTATTAGCAACAAATTAAACAACTTTAAAACTCCAACCGTAATGATAGGCGGTCTCTACACTGTAGAGGATGAGGATTGGCTGTCAGAAACAATCGTCACCCAGGAGGTGTGACCATTAGGCTTTAAAAGACCAGTATGTGAGCGGCGCGCTCACCCTTTGAAAAAGCCGCGAGGCGAAACATGTTAGGGACGTTAGGGACGCTAGGGTACTGGTGATGAGCCCTTGGAGCTCATGTATTTTTAGCTAGCCTTAGGAACCTCGATAGATTAAGATAAATTTAACCGCTATATACCTTAACAGTTGTGAGTGGTTAATGGGGGCAGAACGCTGACGTTCACATAAGCTGCTGGAGAATTTAACCGTTAGCAGTACTCACACCACTTGTAGTAAATTGTGACTACACAGGGCTCAATACCGCACTAATAATGTCTCATTTTGTTATGCTAAATTGAAATCTTATATATATTTTTTACCAAATATGTCTGTAGTGTTATAACATTACGCAGGTACCGTGCAGCTTATAAAATAGCGGTCATTTTTGTTACCACTCAGAGCAGTTGATAATTTGCCATTTACTTAAAGGCATATCTTGAACTAAGTTACTAGATCTGTCTGCTCTATATAAGAACAGGAACGCTATTTACCCAGTGTCTATCACCCTGCAATAAACATTAATATCGAAATACCTTACTACTAACGGTGATAACACCACAATAAGGGGTGATCTCCAATATCACAGATACTCTATATAACAAAGTATATACCCGCCGGACTTTGTATATCTAATATAAAAGACATTATTAAATATAAAGCATTGAGCCTTTATTTTTGTAGTGCAGGCTTGAACATAGCCTCATATACAAGATACGTATAGAAAATTAAGTGAAAGCTAAAGGGATCATATATAAAGTCCCTGACTGTACGCACAATGAATATAAGAGTATAATTACTTAAGCCTCTTAATTATATATGTACAAGTGTACTGTAACGTATTGAGTTAATCCCACAGCAAATTCACAAAATTTAACTGCAGTGAACCTAAGTATAAAACTATTCAATAAATTACCAGCAACAACATACTGATCAATCATATTTTGAGTTGCCACCTCCGGTATATATTGAATATATAGAATTGTTACTAGCCCCCATACCTTACAAGTTATCTATTCATAGATAATTTCTTACCCACCACACCAACCAATATACGATTAACAAGTAATATTATCTTGGCTCCTAAGAGTGTTTTTAAGTGTGTGTTTTCCAATTTTAACCAAGCCTTAATAAAAGTTAATTTTTAATGGTATTTAGTTTACTCAGACAGTTTTATCTTTGTTCTCTGCACATCTTTGCACGTCTATCTCTGTTACCACAAGTTATTTAATTAAACAATCCCCTGAGTGCTACAAATGTAGTCTATCTCAGATAGGGTGACATATCCTATCTGTCAGTTTTTTGCTTAAATTCTGCTCTACTACATAGCACCGTTTTCCTTTACTATACTAATGTGCTGTATGCACATAAGTTAATTAAGAATAAAGGGGATAATTTTATTACATTGAAAGTAGTGCCATTGGACCCTATCCTCTTTTTTTCAAATATCTACATTTCTGTATAGTATATAAACAAAATCTACGAGACAACTAGCAATATATATATATATATATATATATATATATATATATATATATACAAGGAGTGCAGAATTATTAGGCAAATGAGTATTTTGACCACATCATCCTCTTTATGCATGTTGTCTTACTCCAAGCTGTATAGGCTCGAAAGCCTACTACCAATTAAGCATATTAGGTGATGTGCATCTCTGTAATGAGAAGGGGTGTGGTCTAATGACATCAACACCCTATATCAGGTGTGCATAATTATTAGGCAACTTCCTTTCCTTTGGCAAAATGTGTCAAAAGAAGGACTTGACAGGCTCAGAAAAGTCAAAAATAGTGAGATATCTTGCAGAGGGATGCAGCACTCTTAAAATTGCAAAGCTTCTGAAGCGTGATCATCGAACAATCAAGCGTTTCATTCAAAATAGTCAACAGGGTCGCAAGAAGCGTGTGGAAAAACCAAGGCGCAAAATAACTGCCCATGAACTGAGAAAAGTCAAGCGTGCAGCTGCCAAGATGCCACTTGCCACCAGTTTGGCCATATTTCAGAGCTGCAACATCACTGGAGTGCCCAAAAGCACAAGGTGTGCAATACTCAGAGACATGGCCAAGGTAAGAAAGGCTGAAAGACGACCACCACTGAACAAGACACACAAGCTGAAACGTCAAGACTGGGCCAAGAAATATCTCAAGACTGATTTTTCTAAGGTTTTATGGACTGATGAAATGAGAGTGAGTCTTGATGGGCCAGATGGATGGGCCCGTGGCTGGATTGGTAAAGGGCAGAGAGCTCCAGTCCGACTCAGACACCAGCAAGGTGGAGGTGGAGTACTGGTTTGGGCTGGTATCATCAAAGATGAGCTTGTGGGGCCTTTTCGGGTTGAGGATGGAGTCAAGCTCAACTCCCAGTCCTACTGCCAGTTTCTGGAAGACACCTTCTTCAAGCAGTGGTACAGGAAGAAGTCTGCATCCTTCAAGAAAAACATGATTTTCATGCAGGACAATGCTCCATCACACGCGTCCAAGTACTCCTAGTACGTGGCTGGCAAGAAAGGGTATAAAAGAAGAAAATCTAATGACATGGCCTCCTTGTTCACCTGATCTGAACCCCATTGAGAACCTGTGGTCCATCATCAAATGTGAGATTTACAAGGAGGGAAAACAGTACACCTCTCTGAACAGTGTCTGAGAGGCTGTGGTTGCTGCTGCACGCAATGTTGATGGTGAACAGATCAAAACACTGACAGAATCCATGGATGGCAGGCTTTTGAGTGTCCTTGCAAAGAAAGGTGGCTATATTGGTCACTGATTTGTTTTTGTTTTGTTTTTGAATGTCAGAAATGTATATTTGTGAATGTTGAGATGTTATATTGGTTTCACTGGTAAAAATAAATAATTGAAATGGGTATATATTTGTTTTTTGTTAAGTTAACTAATAATTATGCACAGTAATAGTCACCTGCACACACAGATATCCCCCTAAAATAGCTATAACTAAAAACAAACTAAAAACTACTTCCAAAACTATTCAGCTTTGATATTAATGAGTTTTTTGGGTTTATTGAGAACATGGTTGTTGTTCAATAATAAAATTAATCCTCAAAAATACAACTTGCCTAATAATTCTGCACTCCCTGTATATATATATATATATATATATATATATATATATATATATATACACAAATATAATAAATATACATATATAACTATATACATGTATAGTATACAAACAAAAGTTTCTAGAATTATTTTATTAACAGAGCATGGTAGGTGGGTAGTAGTAGTAGTATAGTATAGCACACAACAAGTTTATACCACTATACAATACTACTCTGCTTTTGTCTATAAAGAACATTCAAAATCACATACTTTATACAGCAGAGCTCAATCAAACCAGAAAAAAACATACAATAAATCTAAATAAATAAAATAGTCTACAATACATGAATTAATTAGAAATATCTAGTAGAACTATCTGTCAAAGCCCATGACATGCTTAGAAATTAGGTAGTAATATCAGCAAAATCAATTAGCAAAAACAATAAGATCATCTCTATGATGCCAAATGTTTCTCAACCAAAGCACAGTCAACAATTTTCCTTTCACAGTTCAGATCGTCAATATTTGTTAGCTAAAGAGCAGGTGAAATAATCAATAACTATAACTATGTACTAGTTAAGACTTTATAAAAATCAGGCCTGTTAGGGCTACATGAGAAACTCAAGTAAAAACCACTAATGTAAGGAACCTCCAAGGATACTCCAATCAAATGCCCTGACACCCCTTAAAGTCACACTAAACCCACATTTATTCTTTCATGGTTCAGATAGAGCATGAAATTTTAAGCAACTTTCGAATTTACTCCTATTATCAATTTTCTACGTTCTCTTGCTATCTTTATTTGATAAAAAGGCATCTAAGCTAAGGAACCAGCAATTTTTTGGTTCAGACCATGGACAGCACTTGCTTATTGGTGCTGTCCAATCAGCAAGGACAATCCAGTTTGTTCACCAAAAATGGGCCGGCATCTAAACTTACATTCTTGCTTTTCAAATAAACATACCAAGAGAATGAAGACAAATTGATAATAGCAGTAAATTACAAAGTTGTTTAAAATTGCATTTTCTATCTCAATCACAAAAGAAAAAATTTGGGTTCAGTGTCCCTTTAAGACAACTCTCTAACCCCCCAAACAATTATCACTGATGTCCAATCCTCCCACCTCCCTTTGCTCTTCCCTTTCCTCCCTCTCCTTTCATTTAATACAACAGTATTAAACACATAGTTGAAAATTCGAATTCAAATTTAACATCACTAACAGATGTTAATAATTTCAAAATAAACACCTGTATTAGTTAATATTAATAGGAGTTCATTTTGATGAATTTCAGAATTATTAACATCTACAAATTTTCAACTAGACAATAATTATTTCAAAATGTTCAATATTAAGCATGAATACAATACAATTTAAAGCACATCTAATCTCAAATTCAAATAAAGGGCAATACCATAAAATTAGAATTAAAACTTAAAACAAATTAATCCTTAGCTAATATACACCTAGATTACAAGTTTTGCATTCGTGCTTTAACGCTGAAAAAAAATGGCCATCTTAGCGTTAAAACAGCACCGCAGCCATTACAAGTCTTGTCGGTATAGCTGTACCGCAAGCCTTTTAGCCTGTAACGCAACGTCAGTCCCGCACACTTAAAAATGACGTTTTTTCATGGGACTTCCATAGCGCAGCCATTACAAATTTTGCTGTGATGCTAAAAAGCTTGCGTTCCAGCCTATACTGACACAATCCGTTCCGCAATCTAAAAGCAGTAGTTATGAGTTTTACGCTACAAAACTGTTACATAACACTCGTAACTAAACTGCTACAAAGTACACCAAACACCCATAAACTACCTATTAACCCCTAAACCGAGACCCTCCCGCATCGCAAACACTATTTTAAATTTATTAACCCCTAATTTGCCGCTCCCGACATCGCCACCACTATTAACATTTATTAACCCCTATTTCACCAATCCCCGACATCGCCACCACTATAATAAACCTATTAACCCCTAAACCACAAGCCCCCACAACGAAATATACTAAATTAAACTATTAACCCCTAATCCGAAAGCCCCCCACATCGCAATAAACTAATTTAAACTAGTAATCCCTAAACGTAACACCCCCCTAACTTTATATTAAAATTACAATTTCCGTATCTTATATTAAATTAAAACTTACCTGTCAAACTAAACTTACAATTAAACTAATATAACTATTTAACTAATATTAAACTAACTACCAATTAAATTAAACTAAAATACACGTTAAAAAAATCCTAACACTACTCTAAAAATTACAAACTATCTAATTACAAAAAATAAAATACTAAATTACAAGAAATAACAAACACTAAATTACGAAAAACAACAAACAAAATTATCCAAAATAAAAAAGAATTATACCTAATCTAATAGCCCTATCAAAATAAAAAAAGCCCACCCAAAATAAAAAACTAGCCTACAATAAACTACCAATAGCCCTTAAAAGGGCCTTTTGTAGGGCATTGCCCTAAGTTAAACAACTCTTTTACCTGTAAAAAAAATACAAAGACCCCCCAACATTAAAACCCACCACCCAACCAACCTCCCAAAATAAAAAACCTAACTCTAACAAAAACATAAGCTACCCATTGGCCTGAAAAGGGCATTTGTATGGGCATTGACCTTAAAAAAGCATTTATCTCTTTTGCTTTGCCCTGAAAACGGCATTTAGCTCTTTTATGAAAAGCCCAAATCCTAAACTAAAAAAAAGAACACTTACAGTTTTTGAAGTCCCACTTGAACGATCTTCATCCAGGCAGTGAACTCCTCATCCAGGAGGCGAGAAGTCTTGATCCAAGCGGCCTCTTCTATCTTCATCCAGGCGGCGAAGTCCTCATCCAGGCGGAGAGAAGTCTTCATCCAGGTGGCCTCTTCTATCTTCATCCAGGCAGCATCTTCTATCTTCATCCCGGCGGCACAGAGCAGGTCCATCCTGAAGACATCCGGCGTGGAGCATCCTCTTCATACGGTCGCAGCCGTACACTGAATCTTCAATGCAAGGTACACGATTCAAATGGTGTCCCTTGCATTCCAATTGGCTGATTTGATTTTGGAAATTCAAATCAGCCAATAGGATGAGAGCTACTGAAATCCTATTGGCTGATTTGAACAGCCAATAAGATTTCAGTAGCTCTCATCCTATTGGCTGAATTGAATTTCCAAAATCAAATCAGCCAATAGGAATGCAAGGGACGCCATCTTGAATTATGTACCTTGCATTGAAGATTCAGTGTACGGCAGTGACCGTATTAAGAGGATGCTCCACGCCGGATATCTTCAGGATGGACCCTCTCCACTCCGCCGGGATGAAGATAGAAGATGCCGCCTAGATGAAGATAGAAGAGGCCAACTGGATAAAAACTTCTCTCCGCCTGGATGAGGACTTTGCCACCTCAATGAAGATAGAAGAGGCCGTTTGGATGAAGACTTCTCGCCACCTGGATGAGAACTTCACCGCCTGGATGAAGATCTTTCAAGCGGGACTTCAAAAACTGTAAGTGAATCTTCAGGGGGTTAGTGATTTTTTTGGGTGGTTTTGTTTTTTAGTTTAGGGTTTGGGCTTTTTCGTAAAAGAGCTAAATGCCCTTTTCAAGGCAAAGCAAAAGAGCTAAATGCCCTTTTAAGGGCAATGCCCATACAAATGCCCTTTTCAGGGCAATGGTTAGCTTAGGTATTTTAGATAGTTTTTTTTATTTTGTGGGTTTGGAGGCAAGTGGGGGTTTGTAATGTTAGTGGGTCTTTGTATTTTTTTTTTTTTCAGGTAAAAGAGCTGTTTAAAGGGACATGAAACCTTATTTTTTTTTCTTTCATGATTAGAAAGAGCATGTCATTTTAAGCAACTTTCCAATTTACTTTTTTTTTGTCTAATTTGCTTCATTCTTGATTTTCTTTGTTGAAAAGCATATCTAGATAGGCTCAGTAGCTGCTGATTGGTTGCTACACACAGATGCCTTGTGTGATTGGCTCGCCCATGTACATTGCTATTTCTTCAAGAAAGGATATCTAAAGAATGAAGCAAATTAGATAATCAAAGTAAATTGGAATGTTTTTCGTTTTGGGGTGGGTATTCATTTTTAGATTAGGGCTTGGACATTTCATAAAAGAGCTGAATGCCCTTTTAAGGGCAGGGAAAATAGCTAAATGCCCTTTTAATGGCAATGCCCATACAAATTACCTTTTCAGGGCAATGGGTAGATTTGGTTTTACTTTACTTTGTATTTTGTGGGTTTGGGGGTGGGGGTTTGTATAATGTTAGGGGGTGTTTGTTTTGTTTTGTAGCAAAAGAGCTGTTAACTTTAGGGCAATGCCCTACAAAAGGCCCTTTTAAGAGTATTAAAATATGAATATTTGTTATTGTTTTGTATAATTTTGTTATTTTTTGTAATTGTAGGTTTTTTTATTATTAGTAATTTTAGTGTTTTTTATTTTTTGTAATGGTAGTTTTTGTTTTTTTTGTAATGGTAGGTTTTAGTGTAAGGCAGGTTAGGTTTTATTTGACAGGTAAGTTTATATTTATTTTAACTAGGTAGTTAGTAAATAGTTAATAACTATTTACCAACTAGTTTACCTAGTTAAAATAAATACAAACTTACCTGTGAAATAAAAATAAAACCTAAGCTAGCAACAATAGGGTGTTAGGGTTAGGGTTAGGTTTAGGGTTAGGTTTAGGGGTTAATATATAGTTTAATTTAGGTTGTTGCGATGTGGGGGATGGCGGTTTAGGGGTTAATATGTTTATTTAGTGTCAGTGATGTGGGAGGACAGAGGTTAAGGGGTTAATAGCTTTATTAAGTGGTGGCGATGTCAGGGAGCGGCGGAATAGGGGTTAATAGATTTATTATAGTGTGGATGATGTTGGGATGCAGGGGAATAGGGGTTAATAACTTTAGTATAGTGGCGGCGATATTGGGAGCGGCAGATTAGGGGTTAATAGCTTTATTTAGGTTGCGATATCGGAGTCGGCAGATTAGGGGTTAATAACATTATGTAGGTGGCCACGATGTTAGGGGCGGCAGATTAGGGGTGTTTAGACTTGGGGTTTATGTTAGGGTGTTAGGTTTAAAAATAACTTTATTTTCCCCCATAGACATCAATGGGGCTGCGTTACGGAGCTTTTCCTTCTGTGATCGCAGGTGCTAGGCTTTTTTCTGATCCGCTTTCCCCATTGATGTCTATGGGGAAAGCGTGCACGAGCACGTCAAAACAGTGCTTGTATTGGGTGCGGTATGGAGCTCAGCGTAGCCATATCGCACACACAAGCCGGCTGTTTGAAAACTTGTAATGGCTGCGATATAAGGGGTTAAATAACGCTACTTTTGTTGCGCTCGTTAATTTCCCGAAAGCGCGCATAACTCGGAATCTAGGTGATAGTTACTAATGGTGTTAAAATTCAAATTATATTAGAATATCTACTATATGTGTTAAATTCTAAATTTATTCGAAATTCAAACAAAGAATACATTTGAATTTTAAATACATTTTTATGCACCTTTAATTTTGAATTTGAAAAAGGGCTCATAACATATATTAACCTTCTATAATAAAATTAATTATCATTTAGTGAAAATTCAAATTCAAAATTAACACCATTAATAACTATCGGCTAGATTACGAGTTTTGCGTAAAGTCTTTTTTCAATGGGACTTCCATAGCGCCGGTATTACAAGCTTTTTTTTTAGGCCAAAAAGTGAGTGGTACAGCCTATCCCGCAAGATTTCTAATGCATTCTAAAGTCAGTAGTTATGACTTTAAACTACCTATTAACCCCTAAACCGAGGCCCTCCCGGATCGCAAACACTATAATAAACATATTAACCCCTAAACCGCCATAATGCCGCTAATAGTTACATTGTAGCTATCTTAGGGTTTATTTTTATTTTACAGGGAAGTTTGTATTTATTTTAACTAGGTAGAATAGTTACTAAATAGTTATTAACTATTTAATAACTACCTAGTTAAAATAAATACAAATTTACCTGTAAAATAAAACCTAACCTGTCTTACACTAACTCCTAACCTTATACTAAAATTAAATAAATTACCTAAAGTAAATACAATTAACTACCGTAAATTAAATACAAAAACCTAAATTACAAAACAAAACAAAACACTAAATTACACAAAATAAAAAACAAATTACAAGAAATTTAAACTAATTACACCTAATCTAATAGCCCTATCAAAATAAAAAAAGCCCCCCCAAAATAAAAAAAAACCCTAGCCTAAACTAAACTAAACTACCAATAGCTCTTAAAAGGGCCTTTTGCGGGGCATTGCTCCAAAGAAATCAGCTCTTTTACCTGTAAAAAAAATACAAACAACTCAAGAGAAAGCCACGATAAGTGGTAAAACGCGTTGATGGTTGTTTCACGGACACATACAGAAGTTTGGTAAACCTTATCTACCTAAAAGGACTAAGGATTACAAAGGATTCCATTGGCACTACTTTTTTCTATAACATACAGCATACTCTGCGCAGAGTTGAAGATCCTTAATCCGGACGGATCTACTTTCCAAAGGGAACGGACGTGCGTGTGATGTCACCTATCTGTGGAGCTGCAAAGATACCTGTGCCATCCGGTGAGTGGACGAGGTATACCCACGAACGAAGAGGTAGGCACTTAGAGGTATAGCAGCCCGTTAGTACGGCAGACACACACGGCCCATTAATACACGCTATCACGTTTGTAAAACAGGTTACCCTGTGTTAACATATAAGAGACACACCAGAAGGATTACAAGTCATTATACGGGACAGTATTGTATAATGAACTATCACACAAGCGACATCTCTGACCAATAGTTTGATTTTTTAGGATATATGTGCAGTATATAACGCACATCATCTTTTGTATTATATGGAATGGTGAAAAGTCTCATTTAATATATCCAGGAGTGGTGCACCACTAAACATTTGTGTTCACCTTGCGCTGCAAGACGTTTTAGACTGGGTTTAGCAACCATTGTCCCATCCGGCTGAATTTTATACATTTATATATGTTAATGTGTATTTTATAGTCCATAAGGATTTTTAGGACTGTTTTTAAGATTATTCCAGTTTTTTGACCGGTTGCGCACCAATAAGATATTTGCACTATAAAAAAATTTGTGTTTAATACAATAAATGTTTGTATTTGTAACCCATAATTTCCTATCCGTTTTTATAAAATCTGTGATTTATTCTGACCAGTATAAACATACAGTCATATTTTATTCCCCCGTTGCTGTTAGCGCACTTTCACCAGACTGTAACATTTCATTGAATATATCTGTTTTTGGGAGCAGATAGGTGTTTGTGCAAGGGGTTTCTTATTTGCGCACCAATAAGATATTACTACTCTGTTAGGTGTAAACATAAATTTAGTTTCCCCATAGGAATCAAAGGGGCTGCGTTACAGAGCTTCATGCTGCTTTTTTGCAGGTGTTAGACTTTTTTTCAGCCGGCTCTCCCCATTGATGTCTATGGGGAAATCATGCACGAGCACGTACAACCAGCTCACCGCTGACTTAAGCAGCGCTGGTATTGGAGTGCGGTATGGAGCACAATTTTGCTCTACGCTCAGGTCTTGCCTTTTAAAACCTTTAATACCAGCGCTGTAGGGAAGTGAGCAGTGACAATAACGTGCAAGTTAATACCGCACCCCTCATAACGTAAAACTCGTAATCTAGCCGTATACTAAGAAATAGAGGATGAAAATGTTGAATCCCCGTTTTATTAGCTAATACACACCAAGATTACAAGTATTGTGCTAAACCGGGTGCGTAAATAACGCAAAAAATGAGCGTTATCGCACTTTCCATAGCGCTGCCATTACAAGTTACAGAAAAACCTCCTTGTGCTGTGCGTTATGGGGCCATAGACATCAATGGGGAGAAAGTGTTAGAGAAAAACTAACAGCTGCAATCGCGGAACGGAGATCGTCGTAACGCATCCACATTGATGTCTATGGGAAGAAGAAAGTTACATTAAAGCCTAACACCCTTACATAAACCCCTAGTCTAAGAACCCCTAATCCGCGGCCCCCAACATCACCAACACTAAATAAAATGATTAACCCCTAAACCGCCGGCCCCCCACATTACCAACACTAAATAAATCCATTAACCCCTTAACCGCCGGCCCCCCACATCGCAAAATACTAAATGAAACTATTAACCACTAAACCTAAACCCCTAGGTGTAATTTTTATTATTTTTGATAATTTCGCTTATTATTTTTTGTAATCTTAATGTTTTTTTTATTTTCCGTAATATTAGCATTTTTTTTTTAAATTTTTGTTAATGTTAGATTTAATTTAATTTTTCGTAGTGTTATTTTTTTTTTTTAAATTGTAATTTAGGTTTTTTAATTTGTAGTTAATTTTCTTTTCTTAAAATAGTTATGTTAGGTTTATTTATAGTTTAATCTTAGGTTTTTGTTTTTTTTCACAGGTAAGTTTTTATTTATTTTAAGATATTTATATGCAACTAGATTACGAGTTATGCACGCTATAGGGAAATTAACGAACGCAACAAAAGTTGCGTTATTTAACCCCCTATAGCGCAGCCATTACAAGTTTTCAAACAGCCGGCTTGTGCATGCGATATGGCTGCGTTGAGTTCCATACCGCACACAATACAAGCGCTGTTTTGACGTGCTTGTGCACGCTTTCCCCTTAGACATTAATGGGGAGAGCGGGTCAGAAAAAAGCCTAACACCTGCGATCGCGAAGTGAAAAGCTCCGTAACGCAGCCTCATTGATGTCTATGGGAAAAAATTACATTTAAACCTAACACCCTAACATAAACCCTGAGTCTAAACACCCCTAATCTGCTGCCCCCAACATCGCCGCAACCTACATAAGATTATTAACCCCTAATCTTCCGCTCCCGATATCGCCGCCACCTAAATAAAGCTATTAACCCCTAATCTGCTGCCCCAACATAGTCACCACTATACTAAAGTTATTAACCCCTATTCCCCTGCACCCCAACATCACCCACACTATAATAAATCTATTAACCCCTATTCGGCCGCTCCTCGTCTCCACTAATTAAAGTTATTAACCCCAAAACCTCTGTCCTTCCACATCACTGTCACTAAATTAACCTATTAACCCCAAGACTGCCAGCCACCACAACGCAACAACCTAAATTAAACTATATATTAACCCCTAAACCTAACCCTAACGTAACCTTAACCCTAAACCTAACCCTAACACTCCCTAACTTTAACATAATTAAAATAGACCTAAATTAAGCTTAAAATTATTAACATATGTCTAGATTTAGAGTTCTGCGGCCAAAGGGGTGCGTTAGCTACGCGTGTATTTTTTCCCCCGCACCTTTTAAACAACGCTGATATTTAGAGTTCACAGAAGGGCTGCGTTAGGCTCCAAAAACGGAGCGTATAGCATAATTTACCGCCACTGCAACTCTCAATACCAGCGGTGCTTACGGACGCGGCCAGCTTCAAAAATGTGCTCGTGCATGATTTCACCATAGGAAACAATGGGGCAGTTTGAGCAAAAAAGCAGTGTTCAGCTCCTAACGCAGCCCCATTGTTTCCTATGGGGAAACACTTCCTAAGTCAGCACCTAACACCCTAACATGAACCCCGAGTCTAAACACCCCTAACCTTACACTTATTAACCCCTAATCTGCCGACCCCGCTATCGCTGACACCTGCATTATACAATTAACCCCTAATCTGCCGCTCCGTACACCGCCGCAACCTACGTTATCCCTATGAACCCCTAATCTGCTGCCCCTAACCCCCGCCGACCCCTATATTATAGGACTGGACCTCACCGCTACTCTAATAAATGTATTAACCCCAAAGCTAAGTCTAACCCTAACACTAACACCTCCCTAACTTAAATATAATTTTTATCTAACGAAATAAAATAATTATTATTAAATAAATTAATCCTATTTAAAGCTAAATACTTACCTGTAAAATAAACCCTAATAAAGCTACAATATAAATAATAATTATATTGTAGCTATTTTAGGATTTATATTTATTTTACAGGCAACTTTGTATTTATTTTAACTAGGTACAATAGCTATTAAATAGTTCATAACTATTTAATAGCTACCTAGCTAAAAGAAATACAAAATTACCTGTAAAATAAATCCTAACCTAAGTTACAATTAAACCTAACACTACACTATCAATAAATTAATTAAATAAACTACCTACAATTATCTACAATTAAATCAACTAAACTAAATTACAAAAAAAAACAAACACTAAATTACAAAAAATAAAAAACACTAAATTACAAAAAATAAAAAAAGATTACAAGAATTTTAAACTAATTACACCTACTCTAAGCCCCCTAAAAAAATAACAAAGCCCCCCAAAATAAAAAATGCCCTACCCTATTCTAAAATAAATATTTTACAGCTCTTTTACCTTACCAGCCCTTAAAAGGGCCTTTTGCGGGGCATGCCCCAAAGAATTCTGCTCTTTTGCCTGTAAAAAAAACATACAATACCCCCCCCAACATTACAACCCACCACCCACATACCCCTAATCTAACCCAAACCCCCCTTAAATAAACCTAACACTAAGCCCCTGAAGATCTCCCTACCTTGTCTTCACCATGCCGGGTATCACCGATCCATCCAGAAGAGGGTCCAAAGTCTTCATCCAATCCGGGCGATGTCTTCATCCAAGCGGGGGCTGAAGAGGTCCATCATCCGGCTGAAGTCTTCTATCAAGCGGCATCTTCAATCTTCTTTCTTCCGGCTCCATCTTCATCCCGCCGATGCGGAACATCCTTCCTCTACGACGAACTCCCGACGAATGAAGGTTCCTTTAAGGGACGTCATCCAAGATGGCGTCCCTCAAATTCCGATTGGCTGATAGGATTCTATCAGCCAATCGGAATTGAGGTAGGAATAATCTGATTGGCTGATGGAATCAGCCAATCAGATTGAAGTTCAATCCGATTGGCTGATCCAATCAGCCAATCAGATTGAGCTCGCATTCTATTGGCTGTTCCGATGAGCCAATCAGCCTGTTCCATCAGCCAATCAGATTTTTCCTACCTTAATTCCGATTGGCTGATAGAATCCTATCAGCCAATCGGAATTGAAGGGACGCCATCTTGGATGACGTCCCTTAAAGGAACCTTCATTCGTCGTTAGTCCATCGGGGAAGAAGGATGTTCCGTGTCGGCGGGATGAAGATGGATCCGGAAGAAAGAAGATTGAAAATGCTGCTTGATAGAAGACTTCACCCGGATGATGGACCTCTTCAGCCCCCGCTTGGATGAAGACATCGCCCGGATTGGATGAAGACTTTGGACCCTCTTCTATATGGATCGGTGATACCCGGCGTAGTGAAGACAAGGTAGGGAGATCTTCAGGGGCTTATTGTTAGGTTTATTTAAGGGGGTTTGGGTTAGATTAGGGGTATGTGGGTGTTGGGTTGTAATGTTGGGATGGGGTATTGTATGTTTTTTTTCAAGGCAAAAGAGCAGAATTCTTTGGGGCATGCCCTGCAAAAGGCCCTTTTATGGGCTGGTAAGGTAAAAGAGCTGTAAAATATTTATTTTAGAATAGGGTAGGGCATTTTTTATTTTGGGGGGCTTTGTTATTTTTTTAGGGGGCTTAGAGTAGGTGTAATTAGTTTAAAATTCTTGTAATCTTTTTTTATTTTTTGTAATTTAGTGTTTTGTTTTTTTTGTAATTTAGTGTTTTTTTTTTTTTGTAATTTAGTTTAGTTGATTTAATTGTAGATAATTGTAGGTAGTTTATTTAATTAATTTATTGATAGTGTAGTGTTAGGTTTAATTGTAACTTAGGTTAGGATTTATTTGACAGGTAATTTTGTAATTATTTTAACTAGGTAGCTATTAAATAGTTATTAACTATTTAATAGCTATTGTACCTAGTTAAAATAAATACAAAGTTGCCTGTAAAATAAATATAAATCCTAAAATAGCTACAATATAATTATTATTTATATTGTAGCTATATTAGGGTTTATTTTACAGGTAAGTATTTAGCTTTAAATAGGAATAATTTATTTTATAAGAATTATTTTATTTCGTTAGATAAAAATTATATTTAACTTAGGGGGGTGTTAGTGTTAGGGTTAGACTTAGCTTTAGGGGTTAATACATTTATTAGAGTAGCGGTGAGGTCCGGTCGGCAGATTAGGGGTTAATAATTGTAGGTAGGTAGCGGCGACGTTGGGGAGGGCAGATTAGGGGTTAATAAATATTATGTAGGTGTCAGCAGTGTTAGGGGCAGCAGATTAGGGGTACATAGGGATAATGTAGGTGGCGGTGGTCGGCAGATTAGGGGTTAAAAAAATGTAATAGAGTGGCGGCGATGTGGGGGGACCTCGGTTTAGGGGTACATAGGTAGTTTATGGGTGTTAGTGTACTTTAGAGCACAGTAGTTAAGAGCTTTATGATCCGGCGTTAGCCCAGAAAGCTCTTAACTCCTGGCTTTTCTCTGCGGCTGGAGTCTTGTCGTTAGATTTCTAACGCTCACTTCAGCCAAGACTCTAAATACCAGCGTTAGAAAGATCCCATTGAAAAGATAGGATACGCAATTGATGTAAGGGGATCTGCGGTATGGAAAAGTTGCAGCTGGAAAGTGAGCGTTAGACCCTTACCTACAAGACTCTAAATACCAGCGGTAGGATAAAACCAGCGTTAGGACCCCCTAACGCTGGTTTTGACGGCTAACGCAGAACTCTAAATCTAGGCGTAAATAATTCCTATTTAAAACTAAATACTTACCTGTGAAAGGGGTTAATAACTTTAGTATAGTGGCGACTATGTTGGGGGCGGCAAATTAGGGGTTTATAGCTTTATTTAGGTTGTGGTGATATCGGGGTCGACAGATTAGGAGTTAATAACATTATGTAGGTGGCGACGATGTTGGGGGTGGGAGATTAGGAGTGTTTAGACTCTGGGTTTACGTTAGGGTGTTAGGTTTAAGCATAACTTTATTTTCCCCCATAGACATCAATGGGGCTGCGTTACGGAGCTTTTCCTTCCGCGATCACAGGTGTTAGGCTTTTTTCTGATTCGCTCTCCCCATTGATGTCTATTGTGAAAGCGTGCACAAGCACGTCAAAACAGCGCTTGTATTGTGTGTGGTATGGAGCTCAACGCAGCCCTGTCGCATGCACAAGCCGGCTGTTTGAAAACTTGTAATGGCTGCGATATAAGGAGTTAAATAACGCTACTTTTGTTGCGTTCGTAAATTTCCCTAAAGCGCGCATAACTCGTAATCTAGGTGATAGTTACTAATGGTGTTAAAATTCACATTATATTAAAATATCTACTATATGTGTTAAATTCTAAGTTTATTTGAAATTCAAACAGAGAATAAATTTGAATTTTAAATGCATTTTTAAGCACCTTTAATTTTGAATTTGAAAAAGGGCTCATAACATATATTAACCTTCTATAATCAAATTAATTATCATTTATTGAAAATTCTAATTCAAAATTAACACTATTAATAACTATATTGAGAAATAGAGGATGAAAATGTTGAATTCCCGTTTTATTAGCTAATACACACTAAGATTACAAGTATTGCGCTAAACCGGGTGCGTAAATAACGCACAAAATTAGCGTTATCGCACTTTCCATAGTGCTGCCATTACAAGTTACAAAAATACCACCTTGTGCTGTGCTTTATGGGGCCATAGACATCGAAGGGGAGAAAAGTAGCAGCTGCAATCGCGGAATGGAGATCGTCGTAACGCATCCACATTGATGTCTATGGGAATAAGAAAGTTACATTAAAGCCTAACACCCTAACATAAACCCCTAGTCTAAGAACCCCTAATCCGCCGCCCCCGACATCGCCAACACTAAATAAAATTATTAACCCCTAAACCGCCGGCCCCCGACATTGCCAACACTAAATAAATCCATTAACCCCTTAACCGCTGGCCCCCCACAACCCCACATCGCAAAATACTAAATTAAACTATTAACCCCTAAACCTAAACCTCTAGGTGTAATTTTTATTATTTTGGATAATTTCGCTTATTATTTTTTGTAATCTTGTTTTTTTTATTTTCCGTAATTTTAGCTTTTTTTTGGTAATATTAGATGTTTAAATTTTTCGTAGTTTTAGTTTTCTAATTGTAATTTAGTTTTTTTAATTGGTAGTTTCTTTTCTTTTCTTAAAATAGTTATGTTAGGTTTATTTATAGTTTAATCTTAGGTTTTTGTTTTTTTCACAGGTAAGTTTTTATTTATTTTAAGATATTTATATGCAGCTAGATTACGAGTTATGCACGCTATAGGTAAATTAACGAACGCAACAAAAGTTGCGTTATTTAACCCCCTATAGCGCAGCCATTACAAGTTTTCAAACAGCCGGCTTGTGCATGCAATATGGCTGCGTTGAGCTCCATACCGCACACAATACAAGCGCTGTTTTGACGTGCTTGTGCACGCTTTCCCCTTAGACATTAATGGGGAGAGCGGGTCAGAAAAAAGCCTAACACCTGCGATCGCGAAATGAAAAGCTCCGTAACGCAGCCTCATTGATGTCTAAGGGAAAAAATTATGTTTAAACCTAACACTCTAACATAAACCCTGAGTCTAAACACCCCTAATCTGCTGCCCCCAACATCGCCGCAACCTACATAAGATTATTAACCCCTAATCTTCCGCTCCCGATATCGCCGCCACCTAAATAAAGCTATTAACCCCTAATCTGCTGCCCCAACATAGTCACCACTATACTAAAGTTATTAACCCCTATTCCCCTGCACCCCAACATCACCCACACTATAATAAATCTATTAACCCCTATTCGGCCGCTCCCCGACATCGCCACCACTAATTAAAGTTATTAACCCCAAAACCTCTGTCCTTCCACATCACTGCCACTAACTTATTTATAGTTTAATCTTAGCTTTTGTTTTTTGTCACAGGTAAGTTTTTATTTATTTTAAGATATTTATATGCAGCTAGATTACAAGTTATGCACGCTATAGGGCAATTAAAGAACGCAACAAAAGTTGCGTTATTTAATCCCCTAATGCGCAGCCATTGCAAGTTTTCAAACAGCCGGCTGCGTTGAACTCCATACCGCACACAATACAAGCGCTGTCTTGACGTGCTCGTGCGCGCTTTCCCCATAGACATCAATGGGGAAAGCGGGTCAGAAAAAAGTCTAACACCTGCGATTACGGAATGAAAAGCTCCGTAACGCAGCCTCATTGATGTCTATGGGAAAAAATTAAATTATGTTTAAACCTAACACCCTAACATAAAACCTGAGTCTAAACACCCCTAATCTGCTGCCCCAACATCGCCACATTCTAAATAAGATTATTAACCCCTATTCCCCTGCACCCCAACATCACCCACACTATAATAAATCTATTAACCCATATTCCGCCGCTCCACGACATCGCCACCACTAATTCAAGTTATTAACCCCTAAACCTCTGTCCTCCCACATAGCTGCTACTAAATACACCTATTAACCCCTAAACCGCCAGCCCCCACATCGCAACAACCTAAATTAAACTATATATTAACCCCTAAGCCTAACCCTAAACCTAACCCTAACACCCTCTAACTTTAACATAATTAAAATAGACCTAAATTAAACTTACAATTGTTAACTAAATATTTCCTATACTTACCTGTGAAATAAAACCTAAGCTAGCTACAATATAACTAATAGTTATATTGTAGCTAGCTTAGGTTTTATTTTAATTTCACAGGTAAGTTTGTATTTATTTTAACAAGGTAGACTAGTTAGTAAATAGTTATTAACTATTTACTAACTATCTAGTTAAAATAAATAAAACCTGTGAAATAAAATCTAACCTGTCTTACACTAAAACCTAACATTACAAAAAAAAAAAAAGTCTACCAGAACAAAAAATAAAAACACTAAAATAACTACAAATAAAAAATCCTACCATTACAAAAAATAAAAAACAAAATTATACAAATCAATAAAAATTATTCCTATTCTGGGGGCAATCTGGGCGGCAGCCATCTTGCAGGTCACACTGAGCTTCAGCTCCTCAAGTTCTCTCCATTGTTCTTCAATTTAACATCATATTTTGGCAATACCCTGCTTAAAATAGTAGAGAGGCTTGTCTGAAGAGGTCTGCAGTCCAGATATAGGGTTTTGGATAGTGACTGGGCTTCACTGCCCTCAGTACCAGACTTTTCAATTTGAGGCCTTCCCCTATAATAGAAGCCTCAGCCTGTGCCCACAACTAGCTGTGCCTTAAGTGCGCAGTCTTAACCCACGGCTCTTACATCGCAACTCAAGATTAACGGTGTATTACACAAACTACAATGACATTACACCAATGTGCATCAGAGATCTTACATCTCCTACAAGAACATTTCTGGTCCATCAAACAACGCCTGTGTGAGGCCTTTGAGACAGAACCTAAGAGCCAGTGAACACAGAGGCAAGTTGCAGAGGAACTTGTAAGTTCATATCCTGCTACAGAAGGGCGAGATCTCCGGACTGGTGTAGCAAAGGGGAACATAATGGAGGGAGCCGAAGTCTTACCTGAAGTTGATCATATATTCCTAAAAGACAGAGATGCCCACCAGCAGACCCAAGTTCCAACTGCTTACGGAGCTGACCCACTGATTATCCCTCCGCTGCAGAGCAGGGAGGCCTCAACCACGGAGTCACCACACTACATGCACACATCTCTCTACCTTCCATGACGTAATACAGCAATGGAACTTACCAATGATTGTGTAGTGCAACCACACACGAGGAAGATGTCGCATAATGCAGATATTCTATTGACCGAGATAGTGGTTTTCCCAGTTGCATTATGCCATATGCCAGCGTGGAGTGAAAAAGAGCAGGGTGTTACGGCACCAACATATGGATCTGACCGGAACAATAAGGTCCCACTGTGGCTAACACTTTCTACACAGAAGCCAGTCCACAACTACTTATACAGAATGGCCCTTTCCCAGAATGTGACAGAGACTGTCCATACACCGATCAGCATAGCAGACGCCAGCTCTGTCAGGAAAACCGGAGTGAGTTACTGCAGATTGGACATCGGCTAATAATTTATTTGAAAGACATTAATCCCCTGAGCAGCACAAAGGGTACTTAAGTAAAAGTTTTTTGGGGGTCTTTGGAGATTTTCTCCTAGACATAGTTGATTTGCCCCTCTAGTAGCACACTATATTACAGGGGAAATAAAAGGAAACAGCTTAATCTATTATAGCCTTAGATGTGTTGCCTGCTAATATCAAGAGGGTATGCGGACATTGGGGCATATGTATCAAGCTCCGAATGGAGCTTGATGCCCTGTGTTTCTGGCGAGCCTGCAGGCTCGCCAGAAACAGCAGTTATGAAGCAGCGGTCACAAAGACAGCTGCTCCATAACCTGTCCGCCTGCTCTGAGCAGACGGACACACATCGTCGGAAATCAATCCGATCGAGTACGATCGGGTTGATTGACACCTCCCTGCTAGCGTCCCATTGGCCGCGAGTCAGCAGGGGGCGGCGTTGCACCAGCAGCTCTTGTGAGCTGCTGGTGCAATGCTGAATACGGCGAGCGTATTGCTCTCCGTATTCAGCGAGGTCTGGCGGATCTGATCCGCACTGTCGGATCAGGTCCGCCATACTTTCATAACTAGGGGCCATTGTCTTCGCATAGTTTTATCAGTGTATGCCTTTGTATCTCTCATTATAGCTTTTACACTTCTTCATATTAATAGTTGATGTTAAGCAGGAATGAGGCGTATTACTCTCTATACAGGTGTCTCAGTTATATATGTTCTATGACCTCCTTGTCCTCGCTGCGTGTTTTTTGTTGTTGTTTTTTTCTAGCCATTATGTGAGGTAGAGGCAAGCTTATTGCAAAACCCTTGCCTCAGCTGTATTTGTGTTCAACAGATTGATTTATAGGTTACAGTAATCTCCTAGAATATGCACATATTAAGGTGCCCCTCCAATTTTTTTTTATTTTTTATTAGTGTAATTCAAAGCAGACGCTCCACTAGGTTTATGTGCTCTACTTATAGGGATGTCTGCTCTTTCTAGCCTCTGCACACACAAGGGTCCCTGATGCCCGATTTACCTATATAGCCCTTTACATAGGTCCTAATGCGGAATAATTATTAGTGGGAAAGCAATCTCCTTGTAATACCTCAGTAAACAGTTAACAGTATCTTTCCGCATTACTTAAAGACCTAAGGTTCATATCTAGTGTGTAACTCCCCGGAGAGGGTAATATATCCTATTGTTGTCTTAATATACTCCATACTCCCTCCTATTGATATTTTAGTTTCAGTGTTTTGCCAATATATACACTGTCTGCATTAATAAGCTCTCAGTTGCTAAGAGATTAGGCTACTTTTACTTACAGGGCTTGCTGGTAGCATGTTTATCTTAAGTATTTATAGACAGTGGCTGTAACCAAAACCTTATCTCCATGTTTTTGCTATATTACTTAGAAAAGAGATCTCTGATGAAGCGCATGTGAGCATGCGGGAAACGCGTCAGATCCAGCCCTGCACACTGTGACTGTGTCTTTCACTTGACTGTTCATTAAAAACCACTTTGGAATAGAGTCTGCAGTTCCTCGTTTTTCTTTCTCCTAATATTACTTAGAAAATACTTTGTTTATATTTTATTAAGGGTCCAAAATTGGCCCTATATACTCACTTTGTATAAAGTGACCCCTACCAGGCCTCTCTTTCAATACATACTAATGTTAAAGGTCCAAAAGTGTCCATTAATTTCCTTTTGGGGGCTTAATATTCATAAGCATTGACAATAGCAACTAGGGGTTACATCTTACATCTGTTAAACATCTATTAAATATCTATTAAACATAATTTAAAAAAAAAACGAGAATATTATAGTTAATGAGTGCTCATTTGCAATTACATCTAGACACTGTAAGTCTCATTTTAATACCTATACCTCTTGTTGTTACTTACTATTACTGTTCATATTGTAATATGAGAATAACTATGAATTTGCAATCTGTTGTATATGACATTTACCTGTTTTGTACTCTCTCTGTGGAAATCTGTAAGCTTTATATTCTCAATAAAAATATTATTTACAAAAAAAAAATTATTCCTATTCTAATACCCTTTAAAATAAAAAAAGCCTAATCTATAATAAACTACCAAGGGCCCTTACTTCCAGAGGTGCGCTGATTATTTTATGTGTTGTCCAATTGTTACCAGAAAGTCACTTGGTGTGAATGTGCCAAATTGACCAGGAAACAGAGTCTGAAATGATCTGTAGTGTTTCCAATGAGTATTAAAGCAGCTCCTCTTGAACCCGGTGCACAGGGCAATCTACACAGATAATGAAACAAAACAGAGGGTGCCTCATAGGGTAATATGTTCCATATAGATGGATAAATGTGGGTGGTAAATGTGCTTACCAGATCAAGTTGCACCATACTGTGACCGGTGCTGGAAGGCAGGCTAGCACTTAACAGTGGCTAGTACACTGAACAATGTTTCCTCAGCGTGGTTCTCAAATAGAATCCAAGTTTCAGCAGGAATGCAGACACTTTCAATGTCCACTCATGGGGTTGAGGAAAAGATAAAAGCAGAAAGACAGATACCCAGAAGCTACAGGATTCTTTGATCCACAATGTGGGTTTTTGCTTGGTAGGAAAAACATTAGTTACACTACCCCACATAGACGGTTCTATAACGGTTCTAACACTTCATCCACCCTATATGTTTCATCTACCCTACACGCTGATGCATTGTTTCCTTTAAAAAGATCCAGGAGATTTGCTCCTTTCCATCGTACCCCTCACGGTCAGGTCAGTTGTGATGGTACATATGCATTAGGTTCAAGTAACCAAATTAACTATACTTATCATACCACAGCTGGGGAGGTGGTTCATTGCACTACTGCAGAACCATGCAGAATTATAAGTCTTACTTCCACTATTAAGCCTGTATGCTACGATGCCACTAGTGGAGATGTCATATTCATACCCAGTAGGTCCACAGGGTATATGCAATGCCATGCTCAAGTCATGGCCAGTCCACCAGGCCCCACTTACCATCTGTCACTTACACCCTCCAGGCTCCCAACTGCATTGCTCTCCTTGGGCAGGATATTTGATGATACCCTCCGACAAATGATAACTTCCAATAATTATTCATTACCAAACACCACATCAATTAAACAACTACCCGGCATCACAAATATAACGTGGGATCACGGTACTTATATTATATTCGCATATATAAAATCTAAAAATATGACACGGCGTACATATACATACGTTTGGTTTACTGCTTATTGTATTCCTCAAACTCTACCTAGTGCACCTAACTAAACCACAGTCCCTTTGACTCGCACTTGTGTAAATACCACCACATTTTCAAAAATGGTACACTTATCCCTTAATATTTCTACCCCTGATGTAACTTTATGTCACCATTCACACATACGTAGTGAATGGTATGATACCTTGCTAGGAGGTAATGGGGCTACACTTGGTGTACTTAATGGTATAGACAACGAAGTAATCAATAACAAATTATCTAGCGCTGGTGCAGACATCGGCTCATCCCTACACTTGATAGGACAATGGGCACCTACAATATATGAGGCACAAAGACAAGGATTAAAGTTAGAATCAAGTGTGTACAGGTATTTTACTAACCTTACACTGGCTGTGGAAAATCTCGTGGGGGATAGCAGTAATTGGGGTCTTTGTGGTTTACGTTACGTTTATATGACCCAACAACGTTTAGAGTTGGAAAACATTCTTATGTTTCCTAAAACTAAAAAAATTACGAAATTTGCTAAAAATGGGTGAAAATACTGACACTGTATGGTTGCATATTGACACTTCCAGCGCACACTGTATTGAATGGGAAACTAATAATATTTCTAAACACTCTTGCACCGTATCCATCAACGCCTATACACCTGATATTGTTTAATTAGCTTGTAAATTCTATACCCTATCACACCCAGTTTTCAATCTGTTGCATTCAAACTGGTCATGGTGGAAACCTACATATTATGGTACACATATATTCCCCAATGACAATACTACCAACTCCCTTGAACACTGTGATCAAACTGATCATGGATTTGCTTGTCGCCATGCATCTCCAATTTTTGAACCCTGTTTATTAGCATCAGAGATTAGTTCCTGCACCTGGCATGTTTATCCTATGAATTTTTCTTTTATGGTAGAGGTAGCACCCCACACTGTATGTATGTCTACCAGTTTACCAGTTTCCATTCCTACGGTTGACACACAACTTCCATTTTCTGGATGTGTATTTAACATCAGTTTTTTAACATGGAAAGGTGAGAGTTATGTATTACACCCAATACTTATTTTCACAGACACACATGGTTTATTCCACCTGCCCTACCTATTTCCGCTTACCAATTACCTGCTTCTACGATCCTCAACTTAATGCAGGGACAGAAGGAGGTATTTAGCGATCTCCAACAACATGCTAAAGCTATTTCTCATGGAGAGATACAGACACATTTTGTTAAAAATAGATTGATGTCTGTTTCTTCAAAAATACAGAATGATCTCACACATCATTGGTATGATGGTATTTTGGTTGGTCGCCTCTTACTGGTTGGTCATCCACAGGCACTCACATTTTACAAATGTCTTTTTACCCCCTCCTTTCAATTTTAATTCTCTTACTATTGTTAACACTGTGGAACATTTATCTCACATGCACTTTACGAAGAAGAATCAAGTCTACTATTAAAAAACATACTGAACATGAATATGAAAATTTGTTACGAGGCATACCTTCTCCATATGAAATCCTGAATGCAATATATGACACTCCAAACACAATCAACACTCAAGTATAATGCATACTATATAATGTTGTGATCACGTTGTGATCAAAGAGAGGAATGAGGGGCTATATTATTTGGGGCCCTGTACTGTGCCTTATTGCTATGCTATATTACTGTATGCTGTTATATGGTTCATATTTCTGTAACCTCATATTGCCTTATTTCTTTATTACTGTAACTTTCCAGTATAATAACCTTTGTGTTGCTTGGCATTTGTATTGCTAAATGGTCTGTTCTGCTGACAACCACATATTAGTAATAGGTCAGGTGTCGATGAGAAGAATATATTGTTTACTGATGAGAAGAATGTTATTTTCTGCTGACAATGATTTTATGTCTTACTGACAAAACTCACATGATATATCCAAATGTGATACACCCATATATGGCAAAATCATACATACTTCTGCTTTGTGTACAAAACTATAAAACCTTATGTTGCTACAAATAAATCAGATTTGCCAAGAAGCTATACTGTGTCTGTGTCAGTTTCTTGGGATTTCTCCAGGGCTCTGTGAAAGAAGGTATCAGCAACTCTCAGTCAGGGGCTCTCTTCGGCTGGAGACAAAAGACCCCTACACAACTTCCGATATTAAAAGATAAAAGAGAACGCTTTATTTCTTACAGCAACGCATTTCTTGACCAAAACACACTGGTCGTTTCTTCAGACAGTGTAAAAAGTGCTCTAGTGTTGGAAAACGTATCTCTAGGTATAGGAAGAAGATGACAGTGCAGTACAACTTATCTCTAGGTATGGGAAGAAGATGACAGTGCTAGACAACTTATCTCTAGGTATAGGAAGAAGATGACAGTGCTAGACAACTTATCTCTAGGTATAGGAAGAAGATGACAGCGCTAGACAACTTATCTCTAGGTATAAGAAGAAGATGACAGTGCTAGATAAAATCTCTAGGTATAGGAAGAATATGACAGTGCAGTACAACTTATCTCTAGGTATGGGAAGAAGATGACAGTGCTAGACAACTTATCTCTTGGTAAAGGAAGAAGATGACAGCGCTAGACAACTTATCTCTAGGTATAGGAAGAAGATGACAGTGCTAGACAACTTATCTCTAGGTATAGGAAGAAGATGACAGCGCTAGACAACTTATCTCTAGGTATAAGAAGAAGATGACAGTGCTAGACAACTTATCCCCAGGTATAGTAAGAAGATAACAGTACTAGACAACTTATCTCTAGGGGTATGAAGAAGATGACAGTGCTAGACAACTTATCTCTAGGTATAGGAAGAAAATGACAGTGCTAGACAACTTATCCCCAGGTATAGGAAGAAGATTACAGTGCTAGACAACTTATCTCTAGGTATAGGAAGAAGATGACAGTGCTAGACAACTTATCCCCAGGTATAGGAAGAAGATGACAGTGCTAGACAACTTATCTCTAAGTATAGGAAGAAGATGACAGTACTAGATAACTTATCTCTAGAGATAGGAAGAAGATGACAGTACTAGACAACTTATCTCTAGGTATGGGAAGAAGATGACAGTGCTAGACAACTTATTTCTAAGTATAAGAAGAAGATGACAGTGCTAAACAACTTATCTCTAGGTATAGGAAGAAGATGACAGTGCTAAACAACTTATCTCTAGGTATAGGAAGAAGATGACAGTGCTAGACAACTTATCTCTAGGTATAGGAAGAAGATGACAGTGCTAGATAACTTATCTCTAGGTATAGGAAGAAGATGACAGTGCTAGATAACTTATCTCTAGGTATAGGAAGAAGAAGACACTGCTAGACAACTTATCTCTAGGTTTAGGAATAAAATGACAGTGCTAGACAACTTATCTATAGGTATAGGAAGAAGATGACAGTGCTAGACAACTTATCTGCAGGTATAGGAAGAAGATAACAGTGCAAAAAAACTTATCTCTAGGTATAGGAAGAAGATAACAGTACTAGATAAATTATCTCTAGGTATGGGAAGAAGATGACAGTGCTAGACAACTTATCTCTAAATATAGGAAGAAGATGACATTGCTAGACAACTTATCTCTAAGGATAGGAAGAAGATGACAGTGCTAGACAACTTATCTCTAGGTATAGGAAGAAAATGACAGTGCTAGACAACTTTTCTCTAGGTATAGGAAGAAGATGACAGTGCTAGATAACATCTCTAGGTATAGAAAGAAGATGACAGTGCTAGACAACTTACCTCTAGGTATAGGAAGAAGATGACAGTGCTAGACAACTTATCTCTAGGTATAGGAAGAAGATGACATTGCTAGACAACTTATCTCTAGGGATTGGAAGAAGATGACAGTGCTAGACAACTTATCTCTAGGGATAGGAAGAAAATGACAATGCTAGACAACTTTTCTCTAGGTATAGGAAGAAGATGACAGTGCTAGATAACATCTCTAAGTATAGAAAGAAGATGACAGTGCTAGACAATTTACCTCTAGGTATAGGAAGAAGATGACAGTGCTAGACAACATCTCTAGGTATAGGAAGAAGATGACAGTGCTAGACAAGTTATCTGCAGGTATACTAAGAAGATAACAGTGCTAAACAACTTATCCCCAGGTATAGGAAGAAGATGACAGTGCTATACAACTTATCTCTAGATATAGGAAGAAGATGACAGTGCTAGACAACTTATCTCTAGGTATGGAAAGAAGATGACAGAACTAGACAACTTATCTCTAGGTATGGGAAGAAGATGACAGCGCTAGACAACTTATCTCTAGGTATAGGAAGAAGATGACAGTGCAAGACAACTTATTTCTAGGTATAGGAAGAAGATGACAGAGCTAGTATCAGGTTCCTTGGTTATTTGAATCACAACTGCAGAGTCTAAATAAATTATATTTGTTTCACAACTGAAGTACAGGCTATTATATCAGCATAGACTGTTTTATTCAGAGTGATTTTTATAAGTAATGGCAGTAAGTCTTTATATGGTTATATTATATCGTTATACCATATAAATATTTAGAGGCTGAAAATAAGTATTATTATTAATAACAACTTTTGACAATAATTGTGCTCAAACCCAAATGTGAGAGATAGTGTTCATTGTAATAATCACTGAGGCATGAGAGATGTGAGACACACAGACTGCAGCTGCTGACAGGGGCGTGACCTGCTGCGAGACACAGTACACAGAGTAAGGCTTGCAGCGTGGAAAACTGAACACAGACTAGTGATTGTAAATGGAGCTGTGAGACACGCTGAGTTGTAAGGAGCTGTATGGCACGCTGAGATGTATGAGGCTGTGTGACGTCACATAAAGTCCGTTACTGTCCGGTATGAGAATGTATTCAAAGGAAGTTCATAGAATTAAATAAAACATTCGTTGCAATCAAAGTAATTTCTGAGAGACAAAGTCAGTTTACAAAAGTTCAAAAAGGAAACATGAAATTTGTAATTAGCCGTTACCTAAGGCATCCAAGGTAAATTAGATTTGCTACTAATACCGTAGTAGTAGTTGGTAGAATCCTCCTGTTGGAAATTAGATAGCAATTCCTGTAGAGATGAGGAGTTGAATAACTTAATACTTCTTGGAATAGCAATCTTCAGGATGAATGAGACTAGTTGTTATTAGTCCCTTTGTGACCAAACTGCAGCTGGTATTTGTAAATCCAAATGTTAAAGTAGTAGAAGTAAAACTTCTTTTGATAAGTATATAGCTTATAAGAAAGGGAGCACTGGTTTCAGCAAACAATACTCAACAACTAAGCACTTGTTTGGGGCGGGGTGATGCCTTAAGTACAGGTGAGGAAGGTAAGTTGAGGCAAAAAGTAAAAGCAGGACTGGAATCCTTACAGATCCCCCCCCTCAAGCAAGCCGACCACGGGTTGGAATTTAGGTCTGTTTGGATATCTTCTATGAAAACGAGCAATAAGCTTTGGAGCATTAATGTGTGCATGAGGTTCCCAAGTATCATCCTCTGGGGCGAACCCTTTCCATCGGACCAGATACTGTAATTCCCCATTATAAAATCTTGAGTCCAAAAGATCATAAACTTCATAGACATCAGTGCCCAATTGAATAGGAGAAGGGGGTAGAAGAGGTACATCAGGTTTATCTCCCAAGTAGGGTTTCAATAATGATACATGGAAAGTTGGGTGGATGGGTAAAGAATCAGGTAGATCAAGCCTGACGGCATTTTCATTGATGATGTGTAGAATTTTGAATGGGCCAAGGAACAACCCAGCCAATTTTTTACTTGGTAAGTGCATTTTAATGTTTTTGGAAGATAACCAAACATAGTCCCCTATAGAATATTTCGGAGAAGCTCTACGACGTAAATCATAAAATTTCTTCTGAGACGCCTGAGCTTGTTTGATGTTATCTCGTAAATGTAGGAAATTTTCAGCTATGTTTTGTGTTAGCACATCAACAGATGGTGAGTCATGTGTAGAAGTCGTTTGGATAGTGAATCTTGGATTAAAACCATAGTTGGCGAAAAAGGGAGAGTAATTTGTAGTGCTGTTAATGGTATTGTTATAGGCAAATTCAGCCATGGAGAGAAAGGAAGTCCATTTATTTTGATGATATGAGCAATAGCATCATAGATATTGCTCAAGCCACTGATTGAGTCTCTCAGTTTGGCCATTAGTCTGAGGGTGGAAGGCTGTGCTTAACCTTTGATCGATTTGGAGTGCTTTAGTGAGTGCTTTCCAGAAGCGTGAGATGAATTGGGTTCCTCTATCAGTAGTTAAAATGAATGGTAACCCATGGTATCGTACAATGTGGTTTAGAAATAAATATGCTGTTTCAATGGAAGTGGGTAACTTATGAAAAGGAATAAAATGTGCCATTTTAGTAAAATGATCGGTAACAACTAAAATGGTGGTTTGTCCAGAACTAGGTGGTAGATCAACTATAAAATCCATTCCCAAATGAGACCAAGGAGATTCCGGTACTTCCAAAGGAATTAAATAGCCATAGGGAGGTCTCCTTTCTGGTTTTGATACTGTACAGGTTGTACAATGTTGTATATATTCCTTTATACTGTTTTTCATCGATGGCCACCAGTAACTTCTGGAGATGAGCTCATGTGTACGTTTGATTCCTGGATGACCAATTAGTGGAGGGTCATGATGATCTTTGATTATTTTCTGTCTGAAACGTTCTGGAATATAAAGTTTAGAACCATGGAAGTAAAAACCATCCTGGAGGGTTAGTCTATCTAGTAGGGTTTGGTCTTCTGAAGAAAGATCAGATTGATATTCCTTATCCTGTTGAGATAGGATAGCAAGGAATCGAGTAGGGGGAAGAATGCTAGTAGGAGAGTCTTCCTGTATAGGTCTTGGATCTCGTCGAGAGAGTGCATCTGCCTTCCCATTTTTTGAACCCGGCCTGTACATGATTTGGAAATTGAAACGACTAAAGTAGAGACTCCATCTCACTTGACGTCCAGATAAAGTTTTATTATTTTGTAGATATTCCAAATTCCGGTGATCCGTATAAATCACTATAGGTAGGGAGGTACCTTCAAGGAGATGTCTCCAGAATTCGAAGGCTCTTTTAATGGCTAGAAGTTCCTTGTCCCCAATGGAATAATTGATCTCTGCTGGAGTCATAATCTTTGAATAGAACCCAACTGGGTGTAGTGGTTCTGTAGGAGACTGTCTTTGGGAGAGGACAGCGCCAAGAGCATAATCTGAAGAATCCACCTCTAGGGTATATTGAAGGTTTGGATCAGGATATTTCAGAATGGGGGCAGATGAAAAGGAATTCTTTAGGAAGTTGAACGCATCATCCTGTTCTTTAGTCCACTGGAAAGAACAATTAACACTAGTTAATTTAGTCAGAGGTTTTGCAATTTTAGAAAAATTGCGAATGAACTTTCTGTAATAGTTACTGAAACCAAGAAACTTTTGTAGTTCTTTCCGTGTTGAAGGTGTGGGCCATGATTTTACTGCTTCCACTTTGTTATCTTGCATTTGAATCCCATTTGGGCTGATGGAGTAACCCAGGAACTCTATTTTGTTGGTGTGGAAAATACATTTTTCCAATTTGGCGTATAGCCGATGGACTTGGAGTCTTGCTAAAACCCAACTAACATGTCTGATATGTTCTTCTAGATTTGTGGAATAGATTAAAATGTCATCTAGGTAGACAACAACACATGTGTCAAGGAGATCATGGAAAATGTCATTAATAAAGAACTGGAAAGTTGCGGGTGCGTTAGTTAAGCCGAAAGGCATAACTAGATATTCAAACAACCCATACCTAGTTCTAAAAGCGGTAAGCCACTCATCCCCCTCACGGATACGCACTAAATTGTACGCCCCTCTCAAATCTAATTTAGTAAAAATCTGAGCATGCCTGAGTCTTTCTATGAGTTCAGGAATGAGGGGGAGAGGGTATCGGTTTTTTATGGTTATTTTGTTCAATTGTCTGAAGTCAATGATAGGCCGAAGAGATTGGTCTTTGTTCCGCACAAAGAACATTCCTGCACCAGCAGGAGAAACTGAAGGACGGATAAACCCTTTCTTTAGATTTTCATCTAGGTAAGTTTTTAGATGATCCAGTTCCGGTTGACAAAGTGGGTATAAATGTCCAATAGGTGGCGTTGTTCCAGGTTTCAGTTCAATAGGGCAGTCGTAGATTCTGTGTGGGGGAAGGGTATCTGCTTCCTTCTTACTGAAGACTTCAGAGAACTGCTTGTACATTTCTGGTATCAGAGTTTCTGATGTGGAGGATAAACTGTGAAAAGAAATTCTATGGCAAGTCTGTTGACAGAATTCAGAATTTAGTTGAACTTTTAAGGATTTCCAATTAATATCAGGTTCGTGTAGCTGTAACCAAGCTAGCCCAAGTACTATTGGGAATAATGGAGAAGTGATTACATCAAAAGTGAGATGTTCATGATGTGTTTTTAATGTAGTGACAGAGAGCGGGATGGTGTGATGTGTAATTGGCCCTGATGATATCTCAGAGCCATCAACCACACGAAGGAAAATAGGAGACAACTTTTTTATCAATGGTATTTTATTTTTAGAAACCAGAGAACTGTCAATGTAGTTTCCTTGTGCTCCTGTATCCAAGATGGCTGGAATGGTCAGTTGTTTATTTGCCCACTGTAGAGAAAGAAGTAAAGAACAATGAAGAGGGTTGTTATGCTTTGACTGGAGAGAAAGATTGGTATGGTACTTACTCTTCTTGTTCTGTGGCAAAGATGGGCAATCCTTTAAGGTATGAGATGAGGATGCGCAATACATGCAGAGGCCTCTAGTCTTCCTTCTGATACGTTCTTCAGGAGTTAGAGGTCCTCTGAAAAAACTTATATCCATTGCTTCAGCACCAGTTGAACCAGTATGAGGACTATTAGAAGTGGAATGGTTAAAAACCTTATCCTTCTTATGAACAATTTCAGGGTATTGACGTTCAAATCTTCTTTCACGTAATCTCCTATCAATTTGCCTGCTGAGCTTCATAAGGCCTTCCAATGTATCAGGTAACTCAGTTCGGGCTAATTCATCTTTTACTGCGTCAGAGAGTCCAAGCCTGAACTGGTTTTTTAAAGCAATGGCGTTCCACTGAGAGTCAATAGAATATTGCTTGAATTCTGTTATGTAACATTCAACAGGTTTGTTACCTTGTTTTAAGTTCCTCATCTTTTTCTCAGAAGTATACTGTAGGTTAGAATCATAGTATAATTCATCCATGATATCCAGAAAAGATGAAAAAGATGAAAGAACAGCATTATTTGTCTCAAAGAGAGTGTCTGCCCATATGCGAGGTTCACCTCTTAAATAGCTTATCATTGTAAGGACTTTAACCCTATCATTTGGGTATGTTTTAGGTTTAAGGGTGAAATTAAGCAGACAAGCATTTTTGAATTGACGGTATAAATTCCTATCTCCGTTGAAAAAATCTGGAGGTGCAATAAATGGTTCTGACAGATTGTCAGGAAGGCTCTGTTTAATAGAGACAGTGTCTTTTATTACTTTTCTTAAAGTTTCATTTTCTAATTGTAACTCTCTAAAGGCTTGACTAAGTTGGTCAACTCTTTGTGTTAAATTATAAACAATTTGAGGAAGCTCTGCTGGATCCATATTTTATGGCTTAGTTGTTATATCAGGTTCCTTGGTTATTTGAATCACAACTGCAGAGTCTAAATAAATTATATTTGTTTCACAACTGAAGTACAGGCTATTATATCAGCATAGACTGTTTTATTCAGAGTGATTTTTATAAGTAATGGCAGTAAGTCTTTATATGGTTATATTATATCGTTATACCATATAAATATTTAGAGGCTGAAAATAAGTATTATTATTAATAACAACTTTTGACAATAATTGTGCTCAAACCCAAATGTGAGAGATAGTGTTCATTGTAATAATCACTGAGGCATGAGAGATGTGAGACACACAGACTGCAGCTGCTGACAGGGGCGTGACCTGCTGCGAGACACAGTACACAGAGTAAGGCTTGCAGCGTGGAAAACTGAACACAGACTAGTGATTGTAAATGGAGCTGTGAGACACGCTGAGTTGTAAGGAGCTGTATGGCACGCTGAGATGTATGAGGCTGTGTGACGTCACATAAAGTCCGTTACTGTCCGGTATGAGAATGTATTCAAAGGAAGTTCATAGAATTAAATAAAACATTCGTTGCAATCAAAGTAATTTCTGAGAGACAAAGTCAGTTTACAAAAGTTCAAAAAGGAAACATGAAATTTGTAATTAGCCGTTACCTAAGGCATCCAAGGTAAATTAGATTTGATACTAATACCGTAGTAGTAGTTGGTAGAATCCTCCTGTTGGAAATTAGATAGCAATTCCTGTAGAGATGAGGAGTTGAATAACTTAATACTTCTTGGAATAGCAATCTTCAGGATGAATGAGACTAGTTGTTATTAGTCCCTTTGTGACCAAACTGCAGCTGGTATTTGTAAATCCAAATGTTAAAGTAGTAGAAGTAAAACTTCTTTTGATAAGTATATAGCTTATAAGAAAGGGAGCACTGGTTTCAGCAAACAATACTCAACAACTAAGCACTTGTTTGGGGCGGGGTGATGCCTTAAGTACAGGTGAGGAAGGTAAGTTGAGGCAAAAAGTAAAAGCAGGACTGGAATCCTTACAGCTAGACAATTTATCTCTAGTTATAAGAAGAAGATGACAGTGCTAGACACCTTATCTCTAGGTATGGGAAGACGATGACAGTGCTAGAAAACTTATCTCTAGGTATAGGAAGAAGATGATGGCGCTAGACAACTTATCCCCAGGTATAGGAAGAAGATGACGGTGCTAGACAACTTATCCCCAGGTATAGGAAGAAGATGACAGTGCTAGACAACTTATCCTCAGGTATAGGAAGAAGATGACAGTGCTAGACAACTTATCCTCAGGTATAGGAAGAAGATGACAGTGTTGGACAGCTTATCCCCAGGTATAGGAAGAAAATGACAGTGCTAGACAACTTATCCTCAGGTATAGGAAGAAGATGACAATGCTAGACAACTTATCCTCAGGTATTGGAAGAAGATGACAGTGCTAGACAACTTATCCTCAGGTATAGGAAGAAGATGACAGTGTTGGACAGCTTATCCCCAGGTATAGGAAGAAGATAACAGTGCTAGACAACTTATCCTTAGGTATAGGAAAAAGATGACAGTGCTAGACAACTTATCCTCAGGTATAGGAAGAAGATGACAGTGTTGGACAGCTTATCCCCAGGTATAGGAAGAAGATGACAGTGCTAGACAGCTTATCCCCAGGTATAGGAAGAGGATGACAGTGCTAGACAACTTATCTCTAGGTATAGAAAGAAGATGTAGAGAGAAAAGCAATGCGAAGTAATACAGGAGACAAAATATTACAAACGTTCCATTAGACTTAAAGTGTCAGTAAACTTTAAAATAATGTTATATAATTCTGCACATAGTGCAGAATTATATAACATTATATTAGCCAAACATTATAAAACATAATATACTCTATTAATTTTTTAAAAAAAACGCTGTTTTACAGACCCGCTCTCTGTACTCTGCTGAGTGGGTCTGTTATATTTACTCAGCGCATCGGGCCAGCTGTATAGTCACAGCCTGGCCCGACTGCACCATAAGACTAAGTGCAGCTCGCTCCTGCTCTGTCTGAAAGCAGGAGCGAGCTGCACTTAAGTTTTATGGTGCGGTCGGGCCGGGCTGTGACTATACAGCTGGCCCGATGCGCTGAGTAAATATAACAGATTATTTTTAAGGTTTACTGTCCCTTTAAATGTCTAAGTTAATGTTATTGTATATCAGCCAATGTCCCTTATTGCAAAAAAAAGTAAGAGTCAGAGGGACAGTAATTTCACTAATTTCCCAAATTGCTCCGTGAGTCAGACTCCGTTAAATGTAAAGGGTGGGTGTGAAAAACTTAGTATCGCTAGACCGCTAGAGTCTCCCTTTCGCATGCCCGGTCTATGGGGTTCCACACCATTAAGTCACTCTGACAAAGTTAGGGCTTCAATATTTTCTTACCCCAGTTGGTGGAAAGCCCCTCTTTAGGTCATGCTCCGTGATCCATATCCCTGGCCATGAGAGTCGGTAAGTACAGGAAGCCTCTTTCCTGCCATATACGCTGCTCTTATCTGTCAGCTTTCTCTCCAGCAATGCAACTAGAGGCCACTTCTTATGACGTCACTCGACACCCGGCACCTATCTCCCATCCATGCACTCCAGTGTGGGGGACGGCAAAACCACAACCGTGCTTAGAGCCAAATTTACTTTAAGAACAACAAAGTCAAGGAGCACAGGATCCATAGGTAAAAAATATATGAGCTTTATTTCATCCAAAAATTAAAAATCAACACGTTAAAATGCAACTAAGTAGATTGCATGTGAGTCCCCTGTGTGTGCAAACCAGCTGACACATTTCAGCATCGATAAAGCTCATATATTATTTACCTATGGATCCAGTGCTCCTCAACTTTGTTATTCTTAAATAGGAAGAAGATGACAGTGCTGGGAAACATATCCCCATGTATAGGAAGAAGATGACAATGCTAGACAACTTACCCCTAGGTGTAGGAAGGAGAAGACAGTACTGAGCAACTTATCCACAGGTATAGGTAGAAATTGACAGTCCTGGACAACTTATCTCTAGGAATGGAAAGAAGATGACATTGCTAGACAACATATCCCCAGGTATAGGTAAACATGACAGTGCTAGACAACTTATCCCCAGGTATAGGGAAAAGATAATAATGCTGTACAACTTATCTTTTGGTGTTGAATGAAGATGACAGTGCTGTACAATGTACCCCACATATAGAAAGAAGATGATAGTGATGGACAACGTATCTTCAGGTATTGCATGAAGATGATAGTGCTGAATAATTTACTCCAGCTATAGGAAGAGGATGATGGTGCTGGGCAACTTTAGGTGTAGGAAGATGATGCCAGTGCTATATAACTTAACCCAGGTACAAGAAGAAGGAGACAGAGCTAGACAACAAATTCCCAGGTATAGGAGAATAATTTTACATTGTTGGACAACTTATTCCTAGGTATAGGAAGAAGATGACAGTGCTGGGCAACTTATCCCAGGTATAGGAAAAAATTTGACAGTGCTTCATGGTATAGGAAGAAGATGAATGTGCTGGTCAACTTATACGCAGGTATATGAGAAGAAGCTTACAGTTTTGGATAACATCACCAGGTATAGGAAGAAGATGACAGTGCTAGACACCATATTTCCAGGTATAGGAGGATAAGCTTACATTGTTGCATAACTTACCAGGTATAGAAAGAAGATGACAGTGCTGGACAACATATCCCCAGATATAGGAAGAAGATTACAGTGCTGGGCAACTTGACAATACTAGACAAATTATCCCCTTTTTTAGGAAGATATTGACAGTGCTAGACAACTTATCTCTATGTATAGGAAGAAGATGACAGTGCTAGACAATTTATCCCCAGATATAGGAAGAATTTGACAATGCTAGACAACTTATCAGTCTACTATCGTTGTCAATGTATTATGTTGGACATATTTAAATTCTTATTTATAATCCTGTTTTGTCAATCAATGGTATCATGGATGCCCCTGTTATTATGTGGTTGTTTTTTGTTTAAGTCATCCCTTTATATTAATTTGCCCTGTAGTTTATTGTGCTGCATATCCTCCATCTAAAGTCAGTTTGCAAGATTTTGGACCTGTCTTCTTTTCACAGTTGTTAACTATCTTGAGAACTACAGGTTTGATGTTGTAAATGTGACTGTGAACACTGCTTTATTTGTGTACTTATAGAGCTATTTTGTGTGTTTGTGTATGAATAGTGTACAGTCAAGGGGGCCCCAGTTTCCGCGTGAGCCTTCATGCTTGCCGGAAACAGCAGTTCTTAAGACCGCTGCTCCTTAACTGGTCCGCTGCCTCAAAGGCTGCGGACATCATTCTGCCCGATCGAATACAATCGGGTTGATTGACAACCCCCTGCTAGTGGCCGATTGGCCGCGAATCTCCAGGGGGCGGCATTGCCCAAGCAGTTCTCCAGAACTGCTTGTGCAATGTTAAATGCTGATAGCGTACGCTGTTGGCATTCAGCAATGTCTGGCGGACATGATACGATACAGCGTATCATGTCCGCCAGACATTGATAAATTGGCCCCATTGTCTTTTTAAAGCCTTCAAAAATAAGTTTTAACAGATCAATAATAAACTTTTTAATTACATATTTTTTAAATTTCATTCTAATATTTGGGTTTGTACAGATATTTAAACATAAAGGGCTAGTTTGCACTAGCGATATTGTGTTTTCGCGAGCCATTGTCCTTGTGCTGATATTACAAGTTGAGTGAAATCATGATTGCGCCAGCACAAATAGCTGTGGTAAACTGTTTTCCAAAACTAAAAAGTTGCACGAAAAACGTAACAAATACATTACAAAGTACTGTTACACTCATAAAAAAAATATTGCACAAAAAAAGTTATAAGGGATCGGGGTTTAGAAAAAAACAAACTTCAAAGTACTTATACATAGAGATACAAACACATACATTGCTAAAGATGATGTATATGTGTATATATGTATTGACAGTCATATATACATATAAAAATATTAATATATATGTACACACATATATAGACATATATTAGTGCATTAGATCCCTTTGACATTAAGTAGATAAAAAGATGTAAAAACATATACCCGTATATGCAATATTCATATTTAATAAAGATTTTAGCTATGTATTTACTGTAAATATTTCACATTTGCTAATGCGAATATGCTATGTTGTTTACGCGATTGATGTTAGTTTTTTTTCTTCCTTTGTTACTCTATTGATTTCTATGGGGGAAGTTAAGATTTTCTCGCTATTCGGGTTACCACTAGCGCAAAATATGTTTTTTGGATCTTGTAATACCAGCTCAACCCGACTAGCACAGAAAGCTTAACTCTAGTGGCGCTTTCGCAATCTCGAAAAAAAAACAAATACTGCACCACTTGTATTTTAGCCCAAAATATTCTAAAATCATAATCTTGACAAATTGTGCAGCTAAAGTAAAATAAGTTAATTTGAGGTTTTAATAACAATTTCAATAAGTGCAATAATTATGTAGGTTCTAATAAAGCACAAGCCAGCTGGGTTTTTTTTTATGCAACAGCATCTGTCATTGATATCCTCTGTGGCTTTGATTGTTTGATTCACTTATAAATACAGGAGTCAAGTACCATACACCACATTATTTCTGCCTGCTTGAATTGATGAATTGTAAGTAGTTCTGGATAACTATAGATAAAATATAATCAGTTTTTCTCAATGCATGTATTTATTTATGATAGATAATAACCATTTTAAGTTGTGAATACTTCTTCTTTACTAAAATAAATTTGCTTGAGTGGAACATTTATATTTATTAGAGATGATCTTTAATTCCTGAATATAGCATTTCAGAATTATTTACATTCTCTGCTATCCATTCTATAGATGATCATAAGAAGCAGGATATAAAACAATGTACACTAGATACAGATGCTATTAAATAGAAACATTCAGTGTATTAAAACATGGAAGGGTGACCTGGCTTTAGGCATTGTGTTCATCACATTCATAGGTAGCTACAAAACAATATGGCAGCCAACTCCAGCTCTATAAACCTCTTAATTTCCTCTGCACAGACCCTTAAGCAGTGAAACAACAAACCACACACAGGAAAAACTGAAGCAGCAGTCAGCATCTTGGCAGCCCAGAGAGTATTAAGGTACGGGGCTGGCAGGGTATCTTACAGGTGTGTGAACTAAGATCTAACGGCTGATGTGGTATATGTCAGGAGCAGCAGGGTAAGGATTCAGCTTACTCACTTTTGTTGCCAACGGTTTAGACATTAATGGCTGTGTTGAGTTATTATGAGGGGACAGCAAATTTACACTGCTATACAGGCTGTGCTATCACTACTTCACATTGTAGCAAAGTGTAATTTCTTCAGTGTTGTCACATGAAAAGATATAATAAAATATTTACAAAAATGTGAGGGATGTACTCACTTTTGTGAGATACTGTATATATATATATGTGTGCACATATGTTTTTATTTATTTATTTATATGTGTATATATGTATTTAGACATATATACACATATAAACACAAATACATATGTACACACACACATATATATATACACAGATACAAACAAATACATACAAAATTTTTTTTTTTTTATACACATCTTTGGGAGTACTGCCAATATGACCCAGTAATTACACAAACAAAGAGGTATTGGCGCACATCCATTTTCAAAAGCACAACATATTTTTTGAACTGCTGCAAAAAAATTCCTGCAAACAACATCAAGAGACAACTATTCTTTTTAAATAAAATTGGGATCTTAGTCACACAATATGGCCATATTTTGCTTAGCTAGTCACACAATATAGACTGGTCCTAACACTATAGTCATTTGCCTTAGAGGGCTGAATCATTCCTACTTTTACTCTTTATAATAGAATGAGACTACCTAGCTTAATATTCACAACTCCATTACACTGTCATGAGCACACCTGAGCTTGGTTGGGGTGCTTAAACCAATGGGAGATGGTCTGTCTCCCTGATTATTTTTAAATACAGATACAAAATTTGATTATTTTTTAGCACACCTTACAAAAAGTTTATATACACATCTTTGGGAGTGCTGCCAATATGACCCAGTAATTACACAAACAAAAAGGTATCGGCACACATCCATTTTCAAAAGCACAAAATATTTTTTGAACTGCTGTAAAAAAATGCCTGCAAACAACATTAAGAGACAACTATTCTTTTTAAATAAAATTGGGATCTTAGTCACACAATATGGCCATATTTTGCTTAGCCAGTCACCACTTACAAGGTGCCCCAATATAGACTGGTCCTAACACTACAGTCCTTTTGCCACAGAGGGCTGAATCATTCCTGCTTTTACTCTTTATAATAGAATGAGACTCCCTAGCTTAATATTCACAACTCCATTACACTGTCATGAGCACACCTGAGCTTGGTTGGGGTGCTTAAACCAATGGGAGATGGTCAGTCTCCCTGATTATTTTTAAATACAGATACAAAATTTGGTTATCTTTTAGCACACCTTACAAGAAGTTTATATACACATCTTTGGGAGTGCTGCCAATATGACCCAGTAATTACACAAACAAAAAAGTATCGGCGCACATCCATTATATGTATTTAGACATATATACACATATAAACACATAAATACATATGTACACACACACACACACACACACACATATATATATATATATATATATATATATATATATATATATATATATATATATATATATATATATATATATAGATATATATATACACAGTATCTGAGGATGGGGGCAACTCCAAAAATGTTTATACAATAAATGTATCTGTTTGAATAAATCCGGAGGAGTGCTTTTCCTAAATCTGCAATACTGTTATTCAATTTGAAGAGCACCACGGTGGTTGAGATTGCTAAAAGTTTGCTGGGCTCATCTGCTTTGGTATATATACTGTGTATATATATATATATATATATATATATATATATATATATATATATATATATATATATATATATGCTCTATCTGAATCACAAAAGAAAAAATATGGTTTCAGTGTCCCTTTAACTATGTATTTATTGTATTTTATTGATATTTTATCCCTCAATGAGACCACAACAGATACTCATTCAACAGTCAAACACAACATCACGCTCTTAGAGAAAAACGCACTGGCAGAATTAGAAAATAATCCTGACATTGTAATAACACAGGCTGATAAGGGTGGGGCGGTGGTGATTCTCAATACCATAGATTACATGGAAGAAATTAATGTGCACCTTGGAGATACTACCACCTACACACATCTTGGTTATGACCCCACACCTAGGTTCAGCCAGGAATTGTTCTCATTCTTGGACACGGCCCTGGAGAGCAGTTTCATTACCAAGGAAACCATGGAGTATATATTTGTTGATAACCCACTCACTCCCACCTTCAGGGTCGTGTTAAAGATACATAAAACTCTTACCAAACCTCCTGGGAGACCCATTGTGGCCAGCATGGGGTCTCTCTGTGAGAGATTGGGTGCTTGATTGGACTCAGTTTTACAACCCATAGTCATCACCTTGCCAGGCTATATTAGAGATAGTGCCCATCTTCTTCACCAGCTTAATGACATCAAGTGGCAACCAAATTTTCAGTGGCTTACCATAGACGTAACGGCCCTTTACTCTAGTATACCCCATCACAAAGGACTGGAGGCTTTGGGTCATATGATTAAGAGGTATACACAATTCTCTGATGAATATATTGAATTTGTGGTTTCCACAGCAGAATTTCTTCTTTCACACAACTACTTTGTCTCTGGGGGGGAATTCTATTTGCAGAACTGCGGTACAGCCATGGGGGCAAAATTTTCCCCGGCATATGCCAACTTATACATGGGCTGGCTGGAACTCAACAGCATTTATGCTGATGACTTCCCCCTCAGAGACAATCTAGTTGTGTACGGTCGCTATATAGACAACCTTATAGTTATTTGGAATTCTGCAAATCAGAGAGAGGCCCACACTTTGGTGGATCTTCTCAATGATAATTCGTTCAATCTAAAGTTCACATATACCTTATCACCCAACTCCATTGCCTATTTGGACTTATATATCCTAATAGACGGTAAACTTAACATCATGTCCACAACGTATAGGAAGACCTTAGCCCGAAATACTATACTAAGAGCTGACTCATGCCACATTAGACACAATATCAGAGGCATCCCTAAAGGCCAATACATCAGGGCACGCAGAAACTGCTCCAATATTCAACAGTATAGAATGCAAGCAGATTTAATCACTCAGAGACTCCTAGAAAGGGGTTATAATAAGAAGTCACTCATACAAATAGCCAATGAAATGAGTAAAATTGATAGGCAGTCTTTGTTTTCGAGCTACACTAGCAGGAATACTACCAGTACCTTAAAGAAAAGAGTATCCTCCGAAGAAATTGTTTTTTCTACTCAGTATAGCAGAGAATTTGATGAGATCTGCAAAATAGTACATAAATATCTTCCAATACTTCAGAGTGACAACAAATTAAAACACATAACCAAACAACAAATCAAATGTGTAGCCAAGAAGGCACCCACAGTAGGGGACAGAGTTAGGAAGCATTTTACCAACAAACCTACATCTGGCTCTAATTGGCTTACCCCTAACAAAGGTTTCTTTAAATGTGGCCATATCTGTAAAAGTTGTAATTACACTCAGAAAACTGACTATTTTATTTAATCTACCACAGGCAGAATATTTTCCATCAAACAAAGAATAGACTGCACCACTTGTTTTGTAGTATACCTTATTACATGCCAGCAGTGTTCTCAACAATATGTAGGTCTCACCACACGCCCGCTTAAGGACCGTATCAGACAGCATTTACTATCTCTAGAAGATGACATTCCAAAAACCCCTGTAGCTAAACACTTTCGGTCTCATGGCAACCATATTAAACATCTTTTTACATTTGTAGGCATTGAACATATTACTAAAGATATAAGAGGAGGAGATAGGGTGGGGAGGCTCCAGAAGAAAGAAGCATATTGGATATTTACCTTACAGACTAAATCTCCCAATGGCATTAATAGGAGGCATGACCTGGATCTATTAATTGACTAGGCCCGGTATATGCCTCGATAGTATAGGACCTTTTCTCCTTGTGCCCTACCTATATGTTGCCTCTTATTTCTTCTCCCCACTTCCACCTTCCTCCCCCCCCCCCTCTTTCTCCTCCTCCCTTTTGTATACAATGCCTTTGGCTATGTAATCCCTGTCCCTAGGCCTTACTGTTTTATCTATATAACTTATTTTTTTAGTGTTAATTCTACCTACTTTTCCACACTTTTTTTCAACTTATATTCAGCATTCAGTTTATTATTTGTATTTTAGTTTCCTATGTTATCTCCCATACAAGAATGTTTAAGAATTATTTCCTTATATATAGTTTTCTCCTTACATTTTTACCTAATCATTTTGTAGTTTCATCCTTAAGATACTTTTGTTTACACACATACATATTTATATTTTATATCTATACTGACATCTGGCAAATGCTAATATTGAGTAGGCATCCAATTACCGACAGGTATTGTTCCCTTTCAGCGGTCTGGACACAGTTAACTAGGTATTTACTCCATACACGTTAAAAAATTGTCCGGCCACCTGGGGAACTAGGATACAGTAAATGTACTCCTTCCCTATTAGTATTTAGCCCAATATCCTGTCTGTGTAACACAGAAACCTATGATAATTTTTGTTCCCTTGCTTTCACCTATATATCCCCATTTTTTAATAATTTTTTAGTCCAGTATTCCTGTTCTGTTCCTTTGCATTTTGTTTCTTATTTTCAAGAATCTGTGCACAAGCGCCCAGTCTCTTGTTAATTCTTGCAATGTGCCCCATTCACCTTACGAACTTGTTTACTAATTCTTAGAACTTATAAAGATTCTAATACAGGTTTTTAGTGGCTTTTAAAAAGAATATCACAATGAGGGAAAATAAACATACTGATTTAGTAACATTGATAGAACAAAAACTTCAGTGTACTCAAACGATTTTTCTAATATAGTTCACGTTTTAAGAGAAAAAAATTCTTTCTCACTCTTTTTACCACTCTGAATGAAAAATATTTTGCCAATAGTTCATCCTATTTAATTTATTATTTCATGATCCCTTTATTTCTTTTTTTCTTTCACTGACATTTTCTATGGTCAATTGACCTCTGATTGCAAATCACTGTTGCTATTTGTTTGTTTTTAAGTTAGTATTATACTCACAAGCAGTTTTCACTTAATCACTTTAGGGATCAGCACTGCCCACTTTTGTGTCCTTTGTTTCTTTGTCCTATTGGCTGTTGTTCTCCATATAACCTCTCCACAGGTAACACTAGTTGATCTCTGATGAAGCGCATGTGAGCATGCGCGAAACGCGTCAGATCTAGCACCCCTTGCACACCTGTGATAGTGCTACTCACCTTGTGTATTCAATAAAACCACTTGGCATCAAGTTCCCGGTTCCTCGTTTTTTCTTTTGTGTATCCTATAAACACATAAATACATATGTTCACACACACACACACATATATATATATATATATATATATACTGTATCTGAGGATGGGGGCAACTCCGAAAATGTTTATACAATAAATGTATCTGTTTGAATAAATCCGGAGGAGTGCTTTTCCTAAATCTGCAATACTGTTATTCGATTTGAAGAGCACCACGGTGGTTGGGATTGCTAAAAGTTTGCTGGGCTCATCTGCTTTGGTATATATACTGTGTATATATATATATATATATATATATATATATATGTATATATATATATATATATATATATATATACACACAAGTGCCCTTTGCAGTTAAGTAGATGAAAACATGAAAAAATATATTTATGCAATATTCATATTTAATAAAGGTTTTAAAGGGACACTGAACCCAAATTTTTTTCTTTTGTGATTCAGATAGAGCATGCAATTTTAAGCAACTTTCTAATTTACTCCTAAAGAGATCTTCGTTCTCTTGCTATCTTTATTGAAAAAGAAGGCATCTAAGCTTTTTTTTGGTTTAGACTCTGGACAGCACTTGTTTATTGGTGGGTGAATTTATCCACCAATCGGAAAGAACAACCCAGGTTGGTTACCAAAAATGGGTCAGCATCTAAACTTACATTCTTGCTTTTCAAATAAAGATACCAAGAGAATGAAGCACATTTGATAATAGGAGTGAATTAGAAAAATGCTTAAAATTGCATGCTCTATCTGAATCACGAAAGAAAAAATATGGGTTCAGTGTCCCTTTAACTATGTATTTATTGTAAATAATTCACATTCCAATGTTCTGTACATAACAGAATATGTTGTATGTATTTTTAAATAGATATTCCTATCTATACTGTATATCTGTATATATCTCTATATATATAATCATGTGTCTATATATGTATAGATACAGGGAGTGCAGAATTATTAGGCAAATGAGTATTTTGACCACATCATCCTCTTTATGCTTGTTGTCTTACTCCAAGCTGTAAGAATTAAGCATATTAGGTGATGTGCATCTCTGTAATGAGAAGGGGTGTGGTCTAATGACATCAACACCCTATATCAGGTGTGCATAATTATTAGGCAACTTCCTTTCCTTTGGCAAAATGGGTCAAAAGAAGGACTTGACAGGCTCAGAAAAGTCAAAAATAGTGAGATATCTTGCAGAGGGATGCAGCACTCTTAAAATTGCAAAGCTTCTGAAGCGTGATCATCGAACAATCAAGCGTTTCATTCAAAATAGTCAACAGGGTCGCAAGAAGTGTGTGGAAAAACCAAGGCGCAAAATAACTGCCCATGAACTGAGAAAAGTCAAGCGTGCAGCTGCCAAGATGCCACTTGCCACCAGTTTGGCCATATTTCAGAGCTGCAACATCACTGGAGTGCCCAAAACACAAAGTGTGCAATGCTCAGAGACATGGCCAAGGTAAGAAAGGCTGAAAGACGACCACCACTGAACAAGACACACAAGCTGAAATGTCAAGACTGGACCAAGAAATATCTCAAGACTGATTTTTCTAAGGTTTTATGGACTGATAAAATGAGAGTGAGTCTTGATGGGCCAGATGGATGGGCCCGTGGCTGGATTGGTAAAGGGCAGAGAGCTCCAGTCCGACTCAGACGCCAGCAAGGTGGAGGTGGAGTACTGGTTTGGGCTGGTATCATCAAAGATGAGCTTGTGGGGCCTTTTCGGGTTGAGGATGGAGTCAAGCTCAACTCCCAGTCCTACTGCCAGTTTCTGGAAGACACCTTCTTCAAGCAGTGGTACAGGAAGAAGTCTGCATCCTTCAAGAAAAACATGATTTTCATGCAGGACAATGCTCCATCACACCCGTCCAAGTACTCCACAGCGTGGCTGGCAAGAAAGGGTATAAAAGAAGAAAATCTAATGACATGGCCTCCTTGTTCACCTGATCTGAACCCCATTGAGAACCTGTGGTCCATCATCAAATGTGAGATTTACAAGGAGGGAAAACAGTACACCTCTCTGAACAGTGTCTGGGAGGCTGTGGTTGCTGCTGCATGCAATGTTGATGGTGAACAGATCAAAACACTGACAGAATCCATGGATGGCAGGCTTTTGAGTGTCCTTGCAAAGAAAGGTGGCTATATTGGTCACTGATTTGTTTTTGTTTTGTTTTTGAATGTCAGAAATGTATATTTGTGAATGTTGAGATGTTATATTGGTTTCACTGGTAAAAATAAATAATTGAAATGGGTATATATTTGTTTTTTGTTAAGTTGCCTAATAATTATGCAGAGTAATAGTCACCTGCACACACAGATATCCCCCTAAAATAGCTATAACTAAAAACAAACTAAAAACTACTTCCAAAACTATTCAGCTTTGATATTAATGAGTTTTTTGGGTTCATTGAGAACATGGTTGTTGTTCAATAATAAAATTAATCCTCAAAAATACAACTTGCCTAATAATTCTGCACTCCCTGTATATATTGTAAATAACAGTTCAGAGAGGAGCACCGGCTTAATAAAACTTAGCATTTATTCAAGTTCAATCCTTAAAACATGAAGGAACACAGCATCACAATCCTAAAACATAAAAGGTCAACACACAGCTGACTCCAAGCTGCCAATGACGATCGGGTTTATTGACACCCCCTGCTAGTTGCAGATTGGCCGAGAACTGCTTGTGTAATGATAAATGCAGACAGTGTATGCTGTCGGCATTTATCGATGTGCGGCGGACATGATCAGCTACAGCGGATCATGTCCGTCCGCAGGATAATAAATCAGCCCCTATACGTGCAGAAAGTTGAAGATATGAAAAAGTCTATATATGAGACAAATTGTGTTATATTTGTTTATAATTTTATTTGATGTCCTTTATTTACTTTTCTTTTTATATAAAGTACTGTAAATGGTAGATATCCCTACCTGATGCCTACATATCTTGCTATCTTTTAGGAAAGCAATCTTTTTGGGATCTTTCATTTTTTTTCTTTATCAATGATTCAACTATTCACTGAGGCATATAACTTATATATAGATTTTATTTTAATGTAATTGGCAAGAGTCCATGAGCTAGTGACGTATGGGATATACAATCCTACCATGAGGGGCAAAATTTCCCAAACCTCAAAATGCCTATAAATACACCCCTCACCACACCCACAATTCAGTTTTACAAACTTTGCCTCCTATGGAGGTGGTGAAGTAAGTTTGTGCTAAGATTTCCACGTTGATATGCGCTTCTCAGCATTTTGAAGCCCGATTCCTCTCAGAGTACAGTGAATGTCAGAAGGATGTGAAGGGAGTATCACCTATTGAATGCAATGGTTTTCCTCGCGGGAGATCTATTTCATAGGTTCTCTGTTATCGGTCATAGAGATTCATCTCCTACCTCCCTTATTCCATTAGCTCTACTAATAACTGTTTCAGTCCTGGTTTGGCTATCTGCTATATGTGGATGGGTGTCTTTCGGTAAGTATGTTTTCATTACTTAAGACACTCTCAGCTATGGTTTAGCACTTTATACATTAATATAAAGTTCTAAATATATGTATTGTACTTATATTTGCTATGAGTCAGGTTTATGTATATTTCCTTTTGCAGACTATCAGTTTCATATTTGGGAAAAAACATATTTAGGAAAATATTTTTCTTACTTAATTGACTGCTTTTTCATTAAATTTCGCTGGCAAAATTAGGCTTGCGAGGGTGCAAAATGCAAAAGTTTATTGCGTCATTCTTGGCGCGATAATTTTTTTGATGAGAAGGTACGTCCGATGATGCAAATTCGTCATTTCCGGCGTCTTAGTTGACGTTGAGTTCCTTGCACAAGGTTGCATCTTCAATGACGCGAGTATGTCATTTCCAGATGTTGTTAGCACCAAATAATGTTCAGTTTGCGTTGTGCGTCATACTTGGTGTCAAATAATTTCATATTCCTTTATGCCTCTTGCCTTTTTTATATCAGAGGGCTATGCTGTTTGCATTTTTTCCCATTCCTGAAACTGCCATATAAGGGAATTGATAATTTTGCTTTATATGTTGTTTTTTCTCTTACATTTGCAAGATGTCTCAATCTGATCCTGTCTCAGAAACCACAATTGGAACCCTGCTGCATGATAACATTTCTACCAAAGCTAAGTGCATTTGTTGTAAATTTGTGAAGATATATATCTCCAGCTGTGATATGTAATAGTTGTCATGATAAGCTTTTACATGCAGAGAATGTGTCCATCAGTAATAGTACAATGCCTGTTGTTCCTTCAACATCTAATGTACATGATATACCTGTGAATATAAAATATTTTATTGCTGATGCGATTCAGAAGGCTTTGTCTGCCGTCCCGCATTCTAATAATAAATGTGAAAGGACTTTTAAAACTTCTCATAAAGTTGATGACATTTCAAATGACCGACAACATACTGAATTATCCTCCTCTGATGATGATCTATCTGATTCAGAAGATCCTTCCTCAGATATTGACACTGACATATCTACTTATTTATTTAAAATGGAGTATATTCGTTCCTTGTTAAAAGCGGTGTTGATCACATTGGATATTGAAGAAACTAGTCCTCTGGATATTAAAACTAGTAAACGTTTAAATTCTGTTTATAATCCTCCTGTGGTTACTCTAGAGGTTTTTCCAGTTCATGATGCTATTTCTGATATGATTTCTAAGGAATGGAATAGGCCTAGTACTTCTTTTATTCCTTCTTCAAGGTTTAAAAAATTGTATCCTTTTCCAGCAGTTAGATTGGAGTTTTGGGAAAAGATCCCCAAAGTTGATGGGGCTATTTCTATTCTTGCTAAACGTACTACTATTCCTAGGAAAGTACTTCTTTTAAAGACCCTTTAGATAGGAAACTTGAACCTTATCTAAAGAAAGCTTATTTATATTCTGGCTATCTTCTCAGGCCTGCCATTTCTATGGCTGATGTTGCAGCTGCATCAACTTTTTGGTTTGAAAGTTTAGCGCAACAGGAAATGGATCCTGATTTGTCTAGCATTGTTCGCAGGCTTCAACATGCTAATCATTTTATCTGTGATGCCATTTTTTATATCATCAACATTGATGTTAAATCTATGTCTTTAGCTGTTGTAGCTAGAAGAGCTTTGTGGCTCAAATATTGGAATGCTGACATGGTATCTAAGTTTAGATTACTATCTCTTTCTTTCCAAGGTAATAAGTTATTTGGTTCTCAGTTGGATTTGGTTATTTCATCTGGCACTGGGGGAAGGGAGTTTTTTTCCCTCATTATAAAAGACCTAAGAGTAAATCTAAAGCATCTAACCGTTTTTGTTCCTTTCGACAAAATAAGGAACAGAAACCTAATCCTTCCCCCAAAGAATCTGGTTCCAATAGGAAGCCTTCTTCAAGTTGGAGTAAATCCAAACCGTTTAAGAAACCAAAGCCAGCCCCCAAGTCTGCATGAAGGTGCGCCCTCATTTCAGCTCAGCTGGTAGGGGGCAGATTAAGATTATTCCAAAACATTTGGGCAGATTCTGTCCAAAATCAGTGGATTCAGTGTATTGTCTCTCAAGGGTACTGAATAGGATTCAGAGTAAGACCTCCTGTGCAAAGATTTTTTTCTCTCACGCATCCCAGCAAATCCAGTAAAGGCTCAGGCTTTTCTGAAGTGTGTTTTAGACCTGGAGCTTCCAGGGGTAATCATACCAGTTCCATTTCAGGGTCTGGGGTTTTATTCAAATCTATTCATTGTCCCAAAGAAAGAAAATTCGTTCAGGTCAGTTCTGGATCTGAAAATTTTTAATTGTTATGCAAGAGTGCCAACTTTCAAAATAGTGACTATAAGGACTATTCTGCCTTTTGTTCAGCAAAGGCATAATATGTCCACAATAGACTTACAGGATGCATATCTTCATATTCCGATTCATCCAGACCACTTCCAGTTTCTGAGATTCTCTTTTCTAGACAAACATTACCAATTTTTCGCTCTTCCATTTGGCCTAGCGACAGCTCCAAGAATCTTTTCAAAGGTTTTCAGTGCCCTACTCTCTGTAATCAGAGAACGGGGTATTGCAGTGTTTCCTTATTTGGACGATATATTGGTACTAGTTCAGTCTCTACATTCTGCAGAATCTCACACTAATCAACTAGTGTTGTTTCTTCAAAGAAATGGTTGGAGGATCAATTTACCAAAAGGTTATTTGATTCCTCAGACAAGGGTCACCTTTTTAGGTTTCCAGATAGATTCAGTGTCCATGACTCTGTCACTAACAGACAAGAGACGATTAAAAGACGATTAAAATTGGTTTCAGCTTGTCAGAACCTTCAGTCTCAATCATTCCCTTCAGTAGCTATGTGCATGGAAGTTTTAGGTCTCATGACTGCAGCATCAGACGCAATCCCCTTTGCTCATTTTCATATGAGACCTCTCCAGCTTTATATGCTGAACCAATGGTGCAGGGATTATACAAATATATCACAATTATTTTCCTTAAATCCCAATGTTGTTAGATCACCATCTTATAGTTCTTTTGTTTGTCCAACCTGGACTGTGATCACAACAGATGCAAGTCTTACAGGTTGGGGAGCTGTCTGGGGATCTCTGACAGCATAAGGGATTTGGAAATCAAGGCAAGTTTACCAATCAATATTTTAGAACACCGTGCAATTTTCAGGGCTCTTCAGGTTTAACCTCTATTGAAGAGAAAACCATTCATTTGTTTTCAGACAGACAATATCACAACTGTGGCATATGTCAATCATCAGGGTGGGACTCACAGTCCCCAAACTATGAAAGAAGTATCTCAGATACTTGCTTGGGCGGAATCCAGCTCCTGTCTAATTTCTGCAGTTCATATCCCAGGTATAGACAATTGGGAAGCGGATTATCTCAGCCATCAGACATTACATCTTGGGGAGTGCTCGCTCCATCCAGATGTGTATTTTCAGATTGTTCAGATGTGGGGTCTTCCATAAATAGATCTGATGGCTTCCCATCTAAACAAGAAACTACCCAGGCACCTGTCCAGGTCCAGGGATCTATAGAATAGGAAAGGGACCTTGGAGCGCCAGGGATAGGCGGAGGAACTAAAATGGGCTAATAAATATCGAATTGGGGCCCTCAATAAGGAAATGGTCCAATATCATTTAGAATAAGTGCAAAAATGGATACAAACCATTAAGGATATATAGGTACAATTTAATACAATTAAAACATAAATAAAATCATGGATCCATGGTACAATAACATCAATGACATATAAAATTAGCGTATGATAAAAACAATACGTTAAAAACAATCTGATTAAATGATGCTGGTTTGGGCAAGAAAAAATGTCAGTGGGAACCGTGTTCCCTATATCAGGTGCGGATGTGCCTCTAAAATTTAACCAATAACTCTAATAGGAATATAAATAGAAACCCCCTAGATAAAAAGAGCCTGGCTGTTACCCTCTTCCAGTTTATTGTTTTATTGTTTTATTGTTTTACCCTACACTCCCAATCTCCCAGGAGTTTCTGACAGGATTGCATTTGCTAGCCATACTTAAATCATACTTTTAATAACTTTTAAACATTTTAAAATTATAAGTTTGGAATTTTAAGTTTTTTAAGTTTTTATGTATCCCATGAAAATTTAAAAAAAAATTCTTTATAATTTTATGTATTCCATGCTATCTATTTCTAGTAAGCTTCCAAGCCATCATAAGTTGATCACCATCGTTATTTAATATAATAGGTACAAAACCTCAGGAGGACACTATCCTCACATGTCCCTCGATATTTGCTCTACAAGTTTTATTTGTCTTACATATTTGTTCTACAAGTTGTACATTTGTTTTAATTTTTTATATATGTGATTTGTATATTTGTTTTTACATAATCTCCTTGGATAAGATGCCAATTTGAATGTTCGATCATCTTAACCACCCCCCACATTTTTTCGATACTCTATCCGTTATATAATTCACTGTGGTCTCAAATTATGTTCTAATAATCGATCATATTTTACCATGTCTATTTATTATATTGAGATCCGTGAATGTATCATAAAGTTTTAACTACCAGCTATGCTATGATATATTTTTTAGAATCTAGATGTCCAGCACAATATGTAAACTAAGTGATTAACATTGGGTTATTTAATTCTAGTAAGGGCACCCAATATACGAATGCCATGCGACAAAAACCGCTTAATAGTACTACCGGAAGTGATACCTATGCTACCGGAAACAAAACAAAGAGCGAAACCGGAAATGGATTTAGACACGCTATAGCCACTTCCGGTTTCACCGCAGGATACACCCGGAACATTTTTCGGTATTACCGATCTCTAATCCATAAAATCTCTAAGGGCACTTTCTAGTTATCATGTAGCAATACAATCAAGTACACCTCATCGATATATTATTATTATATAAATTTTGGGCGCCAAATAATCAGCACAGATACACTGATTGGCTATCACTAGCCTTAAATAGAGCCACCACTACACACCATCCATAGTCTTGAAAAAGGCCCAGATTTGGGCCGAAACGCGTTGGCAAATTGGTGAGCTTTTTTCCTATTATATATACATATCCATTAGCTTTATTGCACTATTGTATGTTTCCTTTTACAGGTTGGATATAGAGACTACACCCAGGTTTTACCGGACACTCCCTCACCTACTATCATCATATTGTTTGGAACCTTCCTTTGAGGAAACTGAAGGAAGTTTTGCCTAACAACACACATACTGTTTGGATCTTTATTTCACTGACATTGTTTATCACCGTTTTTTCCACGATCTTTACACACGGACACATTTTTATACAGCCTTCTACACACCTTTTTCCCACTCTTGACTTTTGATATTTGATATTTTGATTTTTCTGTGTTTTGGACCATCACAGTCACATTTTTTGGTACTATTCATTTTTTGAGGGGGTACCCCCTTACACATATTTTTACCTATTTTTTTGGTTAAATTTTAGAGGCACATCTGCACCTGATATAGGGAACACGGTTCCCACTGACATTTTTTCTTGCCCAAACCAGCATCATTTAATCAGATTGTTTTTAACGTATTGTTTTTATCATACGCTAATTTTATATGTCATTGATGTTATTGTACCATGGATCCATGATTTTATTTATGTTTTAATTGTATTAAATTGTACCTATATATCCTTAATGGTTTGTATCCATTTTTGCACTTATTCTAAATGATATTGGACCATTTGCTTATTGAGGGCCCCAATTCGATATTTATTAGCCCATTTTAGTTCCTCCGCCTATCCCTGGCGCTCCAAGGTCCCTTTCCTATTCTATAGTACTCATTTTTAAGGGTAGCTAGGTACCCTTCCAGTACCTAGGAGCTAGTAGGAACTTTGTGTTAGCGCTGTGAGATACCTTAGCATCCAGGTCCAGGGATCCTCAGGCGGAAGCGGTGGATGCCTTAACAGTTCATTGGTGTTACCAATCTGCTTATATTTTCCCGCCTCTAGTTCTTCTTCCAAGAGTGATCTCCAAAATCATCATGGAACAAACGTTTGTGTTGCTGGTAGCTCCAGCATGGCCTCACAGGTTTTGATCTTGTTCAGATGTCTAGTTGCCAACCTTGGCCACTTCCATTAAGGCCAGACCTTCTGTCTCAGGGTCCGTTTTTCCATCAGGATCTCAAATCATTAAATTTGAAGGTATGGAAATTGAACGCCTAGTGCTTAGTCATAGAGGTTTCTCTTACTCAGTCATAAATACTATGTTACAGGGTCGTAAATCTGTTTCTAGGAAGATTTATTATCGAGTTTAGAAGACTTATATTTCATGGTGTACTTCTCATAAATTTTCCTGGCATTCTTTTAGAATTCCTAGAATTTTACAGTTTCTTCAGGATGGTTTGGATAAGGGTTTGTCTGCAAGTTCCTTGAAGGGACAAATCTTTGTTCTTTCTGTTTTATTTCACAGAAAGATTACTAAGCTTCCTGACATTCACTGTTTTGTACAGGCTTTGTTCTGTATCAAGCCTGTCATTAAATCAATCTCTCCTCCTTGGAGTCTTAATTTAGTTTTGAAGGCTTTACAGGCTCCTCCGTTTGAGCCTATGCATTCTTTGGACATTAAACTACTTTCTTGGAAAGTGTTGTTCCTTTTGACCATCTCTTTTGCTAGAAGAATTTCCAAATTATCTGCTCTTTCTTGTGAATCTCCTTTTCTGATTTTCCATCATCAGGATAAGGCAGTTTTGCGGACCTAAAGTTGTGAATTCTAACAACATTAATAGAGAAATTGTTGTCCCTTCTTTGTGTCCTAATCCTAAGAATTATTTGGAAAGATCCTTACATACTTCGGATGTGGTAAGAGCTTTGAAATAATATGTTGAAGCTACTAAAGATTTCAGGAAGACTTCTAGTCTATTTGTTATCTTTTCTGGTTCTAGGAAAGGTCAGAAGGCTTCTGCCATTTCCTTGGCACATTGGTTAAAGCTTTTGATTCATCAGGTTTATTTGGAGTCGGGTCAGGCCACGCCGAAGAGAATTACAGCTCATTCTAATAGATCAGTCTCCACTTTGTGGGCTTTTAAGAATGAAGCTTCAGTTGATTAGATTTGCAAGGCAGCAACTTGGTCTTCTTTGCATACATTTACTAAATTTTACCGTTTTTATGTATTTGCTTCTTCGGAAGCAGTTTTTGGTAGAAAAGTTTTTCAGGCAGCTGTTTCAGTTTGATTCCTTTGCTTATGTTTGCGTTTTTTCCTTTCATTATGAGAATAAACTTATATTTTGGGTTGTGGATTTATTTTTTTCAGCGGAAAATGGCTGTTATTATTTTAGCCCTCCCTCTCTAGTGACTCTTGTGTGGAGTTCCACATCTTGGGTATTGATATCCCATACGTCACTAGCTCATGGACTCTTGCCAATTACATGAAAGAAAACATAATTTATGTAAGAACTTACATGATAAATTCATTTCTTTCATATTGGCAAGAGTCCATGAGGCTCACCATTTCTATGGTGGTTATGATTTTTTTGTATAAAGCACAATTTCCAAATTCCTTTGTTGATGCTTTTTACTACTTCCTTTATCACCCCACTACTTGGCTAGTCATTAAACTGAATTGTGGGTGTGGTGAGGGGTGTATTTATAGGCATTTTGAGGTTTGGGAAACGTTGTCCCTCCTGGTAGGATTGTATATCCCATACGTCACTAGCTCATGGACTCTTGCCAAAATGAAAGAAATGAATTTATCAGGTAAGTTCTTACAGAAATTATGTTTTTTTGCAAGCAAAGATAGTAGTAGTTAATTGAATTTGAAGCTATATAAGAAAGTTATATTTTAGCAGTGGGTAGATCACCATTATGCTCCGCATTCCTTTCTTTTTCTTTTTTATAAGCAATTTCTTTCCTGGATTTAGTCGTATATGTTCTAGCTATACTCTTCATTGTATGCCAACTGAAGTGCAGGGGTTAGATCTTATTAGGGTTTGTGGTTGGCAGATGGGCTACAGGGCCAAGGGTTAGATCTGATGAAGATCTATGGCTTACATTTTGGAGACTCAGACATGTTTCTAACTTATTTAATTTTAATTTTCAAATATAGTCAAAATATTAAAGCCACAAAAAATGTAAAATACCATAGCATAGATTACAAACGCAAGGTAAAAAAAAAAAATAATTAGACTAGAAGGAATGTATCTGAATTCAATCTTTAAAATTCTAAATAAATAATTGAATAACCAAAGAACTGTTATAAAAAATAAAATTAGAGTAGCTTTCTCTATACCTTAATTTACCATAACATAATGAGGGCAAGTTTAAACTTAGAATTGAAACCATTCTTTTCTATTCAATGTTTCTTTTATGAAATTTGTCTTACTAAAAGTAGTAATCATTTCTTTTTTATATGAATTGTACAAAATGTGTATATGTTTCCCATTTCTACTTACGTTTTGTTAGATGATTAGGTACAGTATATCAGTCAAGGGGACAATTTATTATAGTGCGAGCGGACATGATCCACTGTCGGCACTGATCATTGCAGAAGCATTTCTTGTTAAATGCTTGTGCAATGCCGCCCCATGCACATTCGCTAGCCGCTAGCAGGGGGTGTCAATCAACCCGATCGTATCCAATCGGGCTGATTGCTATTCACCACCTCAGAGGTGGCGGATGTGTTATGACCGCTGCTTCTTAACTTCCGCTTCAGGCAGAACTGAAGCGGAGTGGTTCGGAAGCAGCTTCCAATGCTTCATAAATTGACCCCAAGGTATCAATTTGTTCTCTCATCATCTGCTGTATGAGTTAAAAAAATATATCTGCTGTTAAAAAAGGGACTTAACGGGATATTCCGGTCAAAATTTAAATCCAATTAGAGGAATTACATCATTGAATAGAAATATATTTTCAATATACATGTATTGGCAAAAATACTTCTAGTAAAAGTTATCATCACTGTTTCAGTGTTAACATTCTTCTCTGCACTTGCATGTGAAGCTTAGCTTGATATTCTCAGTGCACAAACATTTAAATACTGCAGTGGCTCAAAGCACCAGTGGGGTTTGTATCATGTCAGCAATTAATAAAACAAGAACCTTAGACTCTCTGAGTAAGTGTTGTGTTTAACCCCTGTACCCTGTATGTCGCTGCAGTCCTGGGCTTCTCTCTGCCGTGATCTCACTCAGAATAGCGATATTGCGCTATTTCTGCATGCCCCATGAGTGGGGGCACTGCAGAAATAGATTTGCAGAGTTGTCAATGCAGAGAGGGCCACTGGGGGTGGTGGGTGATTTAAACAGCCAATAGGATTTCAGAAGCTCTAATCCTATTGGCTGATTTGAATTTGAAGAATCAAATCAGCCAATAGGAATTCAAGAGACACCATCTTTAATCGCGTTCCTTGAATTCACTATTCAGTGTACAGCGGTGATCGGAAGAAGTGGATCCTCCACGCTCCATGGCTCCGCGGTTGCCAGTCTTCAATTCTGTCGTCGCCGGTCTTCAGTTCCGCTGTCCTGGATGAAGAAAGGAGAGGTCCCCACTTGGAAGAAGACTTCACCGCATGGAAGAGGACCTTCTTTGCCAGACTTCAGGACACGTGAGTATCTATTTGGGGCTTTAGTGTTAGTTTTATTTTATTTTTTTATTATTTTTTAGATTAGGGATGGGCAGCAAAAGAGCTGAATGCCCTTTTAAGGGCAATGTTCATACAAATACCCTTTTCAGGGCAATGGATAGTTTAGGTTTTTTTTGTATTAGGTTTTTTATTTTGGAGGGTTTTTACTGTTAGGGGGTCTTAGTATTTTTAATTCTTAAAAGAGCTGTTAAACTTAGGGCAATGCCCTACAAAAGGCACTTTAAAGGGCTATTGGTAGTTTAGCATTAGATTAGGGGGTGTTTTTAGTTTGGGGGGCTTTTATATTTTCATAGGGATTAGTTTTTATTTTTTTTTTTATTTTTTTTAAACATAATTTTTATTAAGGGTATCAAGTACAGCATACATATATAAGACTTACAAAAAGATGCAATGTACATAGTAGCTAAGTTCCGTACAATATTTGTTGTGTTTCAACAGTTTGTATGAAAGAGAAGAAGACAAAAAAAAAAAAAGGAACATAACTGTCCATATAGTAGTCCATATGTCTCCTTCAGTTATATATAATAGGTAGGGTGACCATATTGCCGCTTTAAAAAGGGACACATTTGAAAACTACATATGTCAGGGCTGTTTTCAGGGCTGTTTAAAGAAATGTTTTGTATTAGAACCCTGACATATGTATTTTTCATATGTGTTCCTTCTTAAAGCGGCAATATGGTCAGCCTAATAATAGGACATTACAACCGTTATGAATCTTCTCGTCTCAGTAGTTAAGAAAGAAAAAAATATCATAACATAACATAACAATGACCCTATGATTGCATAAAATAATTACAATCATACCTTTTATATGACGCCTTTTAATAAAGCTCACAGAGTGATAGAAAGAAAAAGTAAGGGGGGTAAGGAAAGAGAGAGAGGGAGAATGAAGGGATGAAAAAAGGAAAGTACGTGAGAATAGGGTTAAGTACAGAAGGGGGGGGTACTAAGCTCTCCTTGAAGTGCATGTCGATGTGATAGTCCTGTGAAGAAGCGTGGGTATCAGACAGTTGATAATTTATATATTACCTTGAGCACCTATAAAAGATTCCCAGTAAAACTTTGTAGTAGTTGTTTAGGGTTCTCTTTCTAAAGTGTACATACTCCTCTTGGGATATGAGTGTTGTAGTATTCTGCATCCAGTCTGTTCTGGAGGGAGGGGTAGGTGACCTCCACTTTCTAGCTATTAAATTCCTAGCACTATTTAATCCTATTGTCAGGAGGGTCCATCTTATTTTACACAGTTTCTGTGGTCTAAAGTTTAGTAAAGCTGTCAAAGGAGTCAGCACGAAAGTCGCATCTTTAATAGCCTGGAAGTCTGTCTCCAATTGTGACCAGAATGGTTGCAGTTTCTCACACTACCACCATATATGTGCCATAGTGCCTTTCTTTCCGCATCCCCTCCAGCATCTATCATCAGCATTGGGATATATATATCTCAAGCGCTCTGGAGTTAAATACCAACGAGTCAGTATCTTATGATTGAGTTCTAGTGTTTTTGGTGATGCCGAGGACTTATGGGTGTTAAGGAATATATTTTCCCATTCTTGAATGGATATGGAGACCCCCAGTTCAGCTTGCCAGCGTGTGGTGTATAATGGAAGAGTGGTACTCAGTGTTTCCTCCAATAGACATCTAGAGATAGACAGTGTTCCCTTAGGGAGAACTTCAGATAAGCATAACCTTTCAAACCTCGTTGGAGGTCTCAACAGGTCCGTTTTGTGTTTAGAGTTATGTATCATGTGTTTTAGCTGAGCATATTTCAGCCAAGACGAGTAACTTCCCCCAGCTTTTTCCTCTAAGTCTTGTCTTTGCTTTAATGCACCATTAACGGCTAGTTTTATGAATGGTATGGTATACCCCAATTCACCACGGTACTGTTGAGGAGTTCCAGACCTCCCAGAAACTCAGCGTTATATGAAATTGGTGATAAGGGAGAAACCCTAGAGGAGACACCCATTTGGGAGTCCCTCAGGGAATCCCAATTATCAAAAATGTGTGTGTACAACTCTGAGACCTTAACTAAGGGTGATCTAGCACCTTGAGAAATCCAGCACAGTGCTCCCAAGGACAGAGAACTCAAAAGATGAGAATCTATGGTTGTCCATGCTTTATTTTCTAATTTACCATGCCATTCCAAAACGCGCTGGAGTGTTACCGCATTATAATACCTCTCTATGTTAGGGACCCCCATGCCTCCGTGTCCCAATGGTCTATACATAATTGTTCTCTTTATTCGAGGTTTAATTTTCCCCCATATGAACAAGTTAAGTTCAGCTTGGGTATTGGATAGAAAGGATCTAGGAAGATGTATGGGAACTGTCTGCAAGATGTATAGTATCTGAGGCAGTGTGGTCATTTTAACTGCCTGTATCCTACCCCACCATGTCAGAGGTTTATCACGCCACGTTCTTAGTTCTGTTTTCAACTTATTCAGTAGAGGTGTATAGTTTCTTTGGAACAATTGGGTTGTGGAAGGTGTCAGCTCTATACCTAAATATATAATCTGAAGGAGTTGTAATTTATATGGACATATATCTTTCAACTGTAAAAATTGTTCATTCTACATATTAATATTAAGAATTTCGGATTTTTGTGGGATTATCCTAAAATTTGAAAGCCTACCGAATTTTGCAAATTCAGATAGCAAATGGGGGAGTGACGTAGTTGGTGATGTCATAGAAATTAATACATCTTCTGCGTACAATGTAAGTTTGTAATCATTAGGGCCTATTTTTTTTGCCGCCAAACCTTCCATGGAAAGTGCAAACAAGAGAGGGGACAATGGACATCCCTGCCTTGTCCCGTTATGTATCTGAAAGCTATCTGACATGGAACCGTTAGCCTTCACTCTCGCTGTGGGGTTATTATACACACTGAAAATTCTATCTAATATTTTATTACCAAACCCAAATCTCACCAAACATGCTCTAAGGAACCTCCAATCTAAATGATCAAACGCCTTCTCGGCATCTGTTGAAATAAGAATTGTTGGCTCCTTAGTCCTATTTACGTGTTCAATAAGGTGTAATGTCCGTATAGTGTTGTCCCTAGCTTCCCTGCCTGGGACAAAACCGGATTGGTCGACATGTATAATCTTAGGCAATATAGCATTTATTCTTTTAGCTAAGATCTTCGTAAAAATCTTAATATCTGAGTTGAGTAAAGATATAGGCCAATAATTTTCTAACAGAGGGGGGTAGTTATCAAGCCGTCAACCTCAAATACGCTGCAATTCTGCAGCGTATTTGTGGCGAGGCTGATTCGCCTTAGTTATCAAAGGCTAGAGACCGGCAAAAGTAGAATTTTGTGACGTAAGCTTCGATCCGCCGGACTCAGTCTGATACAGATCGATTCTTACGTCACTACAGATGTTCCGCACACAAGTTCGGAACAATCTGACTACTTTTGCTAGTTATCAAAAAACTAGCAGGTACGCTCGGCACTTTTCCGGCCCAGCGTACCTGGTTTTCAATCCGCCGCCCTGGAGGCGGCGGATCCCATAGGAATCAATGGGAGTCTGACCATAGCAAAAGTACAAGTTCGCTGCTGCCAGACATCCCATTGATTTCTATGGGAGCTGTCTACACCTAACACCCTAACATGTACCCCGAGTCTAAACACCCCTAAGCTGTCCCCCCTACACCGCCGCAACTAAATAAAGTTATTACCCCTTAAACCGCCACTCCCAGAGCCCACTGCAAGCTACTCTATACATATTAACCCCTAAACCGCCGCTCCCTGACCCCACCGCAACTATAATATATGTATTAACCCCTAAACCGCCGCTCCCGGACACCACCGCAACCTACATTATACCTAGTAAACCCTATCCTGCCCCCCCTATACCGCCACCCTCTATAATAAAGTTATTAACCCCTATCCTGCCGATCCCGCACCTCGCCGCAACTAAATAAATAGTTTAACCCCTAAACCGCCGCTCCCGGACCCCGCCGCAACCTATATTAAACTTATTAACCCCTAATTTCCCCCCCTACACCGTCGCCACCTATAATACATTTATTAACCCCTATCCTGCCCCCCCTACACCGCCGCCACTGTAATAAATTTATTAACCCCTAAACCTAAGTCTAACACTAACCCTAACACCCCCCTAACTTAAATATTAATTAAATACATCTAAATAATATTTCTATTATTAACTAAATTAATCCTATTTAAAACTAAATACTTACCTTTAAAATAAACCCTAATATAGCTACAATATAAATAATAATAATATTGTAGCTATCTTAGGATTTATTTTTATTTTACAGGTAACTTTCAATTTATTTTAACTAGGTACAATAGCTATTAAATAGTTATTAACTATTTAATAGCTTACCTAGCTAAAATAAACTGAAATTTACCTGTAAAATAAATCCTAACCTAAGTTACAATTACACCTAACACTACACTATACTTTAATAAATTATTTCTATTTAAAACTAAATACTTACCTGTAAAATAAACCCTAAGATAGCTACAATGAAATTAATAATTACATTGTAGCTATTTTAGGATTGATATTTATTTTACAGGTAACTTTGTATTTATTTTAGCTAGTTAGAATAGTTATTAAATAGTTATTAACTATTTAATAACTACCTAGCTAAAAGAAATACAAAATTACTTGTAAAATAAATCCTAACCTAAGTTACAATTAAACCTAACACTACACTATCATTACATTAATTAAATAAATTAACTACAAATAAATACAATTACATAAACTAACTAAAGTACAAAAAATAAAAAAAGCTAAGTTACAAAAAAAATTGATCGGAACAGCCAATAGAATACGAGCTCAATCTGATTGGCTGATTGGATCAGCCAATCGGATTGAACTTCAATCTGATTGGCTGATTCAATCAGCCAATCAGATTTTTCCTACCTTAATTCCGATTGGCTGATAGAATCCTATCAGCCAATCAGAAATGAAGGGACACCATCTTGGATGACGTCCCTTAAAGGAGCCTTCATTCGTCGGTAGTCCGTCGGGAAAGAAGGATGTTCCGCGTCGGCGGGATGAAGATGGATCCTGAAGAAAGAAGATTGAAGACCCGCTTGGAAGATGACATCGCCCGGATGGAAGACTTCTTCAGCGCCGCTTGTAAGATGACATCGCCCGGATGGAAGACTTCTTCAGCGCCGCCTGGAGGATCACTTCATCGGATGGAAGACTTCTTCAGCGCCCCTTGGAGGATCACTTCTGCCGCTCCGGATCTCCTCTTCAGTTCCATTGGTGGCTCGGCTGAGTGAAGACGACTCAAGGTAGGATGATCTTCAGGGGATTAGTGTTAGGTTATTTTAAGGGAGGTTTGGGTTAAATTAGGGGTATGTGGGTGGTGGGTTTTAATGTTGGGGGGGTTATATTTTTCTTTTACAGGCAAAAGAGCAGTTTTCTTTGGGGCATGCCCCACAAAAGGCCCTTTTAAGGGCTGGTAAGGTAAAAGAGCTTTGAACTTTTTTAATGTAGAATAGGGTATGGAATTTTTTTATTTTGGGGGGCTTTGTTATTTTATTAGGGGGCTTAGATTAGGTGTAATTAGCTTAACATTGTTGTAATATTTTTTAAATGTTTGTAACTTATTTTTTTTATTTTTTGTAACTTAGCTTTTTTTATTTTTTGTACTTTAGTTAGTTTATGTAATTGTAGTTATTTGTAGTTAATTTATTTAATTAATGTAATGATAGTGTAGTGTTAGGTTTAATTGTAACTTAGGTTAGGATTTATTTTACAGGTAATTTTGTATTTATTTTAGCTAGGTAGTTATTAAATAGTTAATAACTATTTAATAACTATTCTAACTAGCTAAAATAAATACAAAGTTACCTGTAAAATAAATATAAATCCTAAAATAGCTACAATGTAATTATTAATTACATTGTATCTATCTTAGGGTTTATTTTACAGGTAAGTATTTAGTTTTAAATAGGAATAATTTATTAAAGTATAGTGTAGTGTTAGGTGTAATTGTAACTTAGGTGAGTTTTTATTTTACAGGTAAATTTCTCTTTATTTTAGCTAGGTAGCTATTAAATAGTTAATAACTATTTAAAAGCTATTGTACCTAATTAAAATAAATTGAAAGTTACCTATAAAATAAAAATAAATCCTAAGATAGCTACAATATAATTATTATTTATATTGTAGCTATATTAGGGTTTATTTTAAAGGTAAGTATTTAGTTTTAAATAGGATTAATTTAGTTTATAATAGAAATATTATTTAGATTTATTTAATTAATATTTAAGTTAGGGGGGGTGTTAGGGTTAGTGTTAGACTTAGGTTTAGGGGTTAATAAATTTATTACAGTGGCGGCGGTGTAGGGGGGGCAGGATAGGGGTTAATAAATGTATTATAGGTGGCGACAGTGTAGGGGGCAGATTAGGGGTTAATAATTTTAATATAGGTTGCGGCAGGGTCAGGGAGCAGCGGTTTAGGGGTTAAACTATTTATTTAGTAGCGGCGAGGTGCGGGATCAGCAGGATAGGGGTTAATAACTTTATTATAGAGGGCGGCGGTATAGGGGGGGCAGGATAGGGGTTACTAATTATAATGTAGGTTGCGGCGGTGTCCGGGAGCGGCGGTTTAGGGGTTAATACATTTATAAGAGTTGCAGCGGGGTCTAGGAGCGGCGGTTTAGGGGTTAGTAACTTTATTGAGTTGCGGGGGGCTCCGGGGGCGCCGGTATAGGGGGTAGAACAGTGTAGTTTAGTGTGGGTGCTTAGTGACAGGCTAGCAATAAAGCTGTAAAAAAGCCGAAGAGCAGCGAGATCGGATGAGTGATAACTCTCACAGTCCGCTGCTCATCGCCCCGTACTTGGTGCGCGGCTTTTTGACAGATTTATTGATAACTTAGGCAAATTTTTTCAGGTCCGCGGCGGCGATGGTAGGCGAGCTTAGGCGGGTGTATTGGGCCGGTGAAGGCAGGAGAGTTGACACGTTGATAACTACCCCCCATAGTGTTGTCTTTCCCAGGTTTCGGTACAATCGATATATGGGCTTCTAAAATATGCTTAGGCCAATTAGCACCTTCGTCTACTGCAGCAAATAGTTCTGTGAGGTGTGGAGCCAGTATCTGTTTAAACTGCTTATAATAGGCATTGGAGAAGCCATCCGGCCCAGGGCTCTTATGGAGCGGTAGGCTGTTGATTGCAGACAGTACTTCTTGTTGTGTGATAGGGTTTTCTAATTCTTTAGCTATTTCCAATGGAGTTTTAATTTTTTTAAACTTTGGTAATTTAGTTTTTTTATTTTCTGTAATATTAGATTTTTTATTTTCTGTAATTTTAGCTTGATTTAAATTTAGGCTTATTTTTTTATTTTTTGAGGAGTTTTAGACAGTTTTTTTTTCAGATTAGAGATAGGCAGCAAAAAAGAGCTGAATGCCCTTTTAAGGGCAATGCCCATACAAATGCCATTTTCAGGGCAATGGATAGTTTAGGTTTTTTAGTGTTAGGTTTATTTATTTTGGGGGGGTTTGTGGGTTTTACTGTTAGGGGGGACTTTTTGTAACTGCAAAAGAGCTGTTTAACTTAGGGCAATGCCCTACAAAAAGTCTTTTTAAGGGCTATTGGTAGTTTCACATTAGATTAGGGGGTGTTTTTATTTGGGGGGGGGGACTTTTATTTTCCATAGGGATTAGGTTTAATTTTTTAATTTTTGATAATTTGTTTATTTTTTTCTGTAGTTCATTTTTTTTTAATTAACAACACATAGACTGCCCACTGGGCAGGTTTACCAACTAGTTAGCTAATAATAAAGGTTTTCAATGTTTGTTGCTCAAATGATCATTTATTCAATTTATGTTAAACTATGCAATTCATTTGTTCTTTGGATAGCTTAAGTATAATTTGGAAATAATAGAACATATTGCAATATTGCTAAGTATTACAATGCCCCCACCTGGCTACTTCATATTGCCACCCATATTAAATACTTTTCTGTGTTGAACACTGCCCTGCATTTCATATTTAAACTTACAATATATGGATACTAAGGGGCTGCAATACAAGTGGAGTGCTAAATTATTGCGTGCCCGCAAACAGGCAAATTTGCCCTTTGCTGGCGTGTGTTAATTAATCAGCCTTTACAGGTGGCTGGTTATTGCTACATTTCATTGGCTCACCCAAAGTGCTCCCACTAATGCATTGCTGCTCATTCAAAAAGGACACCAAGAGAATTAAATAAACTAGATAAAACAAGTAAAACGTAGTTTAAAATTGTGTGATCTATTATATCCTTTTAATACTGTCCCATGCTGTTATTTATAGACCCTCCTCTTCCTGTTCATTTAATGTAAACTTATCATTAAGACATGGGCCGCTGTAGTTCACAGCCCTACGTAATAAAATAGGCGAGTAATAAATCTACCAGCATGCAATTGTAGAAGCTGGCCCATTACATCTCAAGTCAGTTCCAACTATCAAATCATTTCCTCAGCTCTTCAGATCTGTAAACATGAAATGGAGATCGCTTTTGGAAACAAAAATACACAGGTTAGTCAAGTGACACAAGATTCAAAGGTTAATAAACAGTCAATGTTAGTCATTGAAATATTCATTACTTAAAGGAATAGTCTAGTCAAAATAAAACGTTCATGATTCAGATAAAGCATGCAATTTTTAACAACTTTCTTATTTACTCCTATTATCAATCTGTCTTCGTTCTCTTGGTATCTTTATTTGAATGTAAGCTTAGGAGCAGACCCATTTTTGGTTCAGCACCTGGGTAGCGCTTGCAAATTGGTGGCTACATTTAGCCACCAATCAGAAAGTGCTACCCAGGTGCTGAACCAAAAATACGCCGGCTCCTAAGCTTACATTATTGCTTTTTCAAATAAAGGTACCAAGAGAAAAAAGAAAAAATTATAGTAGGAGTAAATTAGAAAGATGCTTAAAATTGCTGCTTTATATGAATCAAGAAAGTCTCATTTTTACTAGACTATTCCTTTAAGAAGTGAATAGGTTAAGATTTGACCAAATCTAGTAAAAATAAACTTCTTTTTGATTTTCAGATTATTACAGCAAACCAAATATAACTCTTAATTTCCTTTCAAATGTTTATGTGTTCAAATACATATTAACCCTTTCAGTAGCGGACCCACTTAACAAATGGTGTATTAGATTAAAGGTATAGGGGTATATTTATCAAGCTCCGTATGGAGGCGATTGGCCTGCGAATCTGCAGGGGGCGACATTGCACCAGCAGTTCACAAGAACTGCTGGTGCAATGATAAATGCAAACAGCGTATGCTGTCGCCATTTATCAATGTTTATTGATGTGCGGCAGACATGATACGCTACTTCGTATTATGTACGCTTGCACATTGATAAATATGCTCCATAGTGTCACAAGTAAATGAAAAATAAATATCAAACATTCATACAAAATAACTTTATTAGGAGAAAAATACTGAATAAAGTCCCATCAAGCTGTACATAAACACACTTTAAAAGTAGCTTGAACTCAGTATTAATTTTGAAATAGCAAAAATGAGTATTATATAGCAGAGTGTTAGCATCTATGATACCTACGGTATATAGACAGTGCTATTAATCATAGAAGAATCAACCTCTTATAAGATGCCTCTCACAAGGTCATAGTACCTCTCTTTTAATCGCTTACTCAGTTGTCCTTTAAGGAATAATAGCTACCTTGATATATCATTTGTCAGAGTAACTGTAATGAAGCTCCCGCTATAGAAGGAGCGTTATGCCAGACTAGCAATCACTATAGTCCTAGACATACCTTAGCAGCTGCACTGTATGGGATTTTGAGGCACGATACCTTATAATTAGCTGATTTCGCTAGTACTGTCAAAATTGTCTAAATACCATACGTGTCAATGATACTACCGTACTGACAATAGTGTATGATTTGGATATATGATTTGGATATACAATACCTTATAAGAGGTTGATTATTCTATGATTAATAGCACTGTCTGTATACCATAGGTATCAGATACTAACACTCTGCTCTATACAGTAATACTCATTGTTGCTATCTCAAAATTTAACACTGCGTTCAAGCTACTTTAAAAGTGCGTGTGTGTGTACAGCTTGACTGAACTTTATTTAGTATTTTTTCTCCTAATAAAGTTATTTTGTATGAATGTTTAATATTTATTTTTCATTTACTTGTGACACTATGTATGCGGCCGATTTATTATGCTGCGAATGCAGCAGTTACCGCGCGAGCCTTCAGGCTTGGCGGAAACAGGAGTTGAAAAGCCGCGGTCTTAAGACTGCTGCTCCTTAACTCGTCCGCCGCCTATGAGGCGGCAGACAGCAATCAGCCCGATTAGATATGAGAGAAATGCTTGTGCAATGATAAATGCCGACAAGGTATGCTGTCTGCTATATCAGATCATGTCCGCTTGCACTATAATAAATCAGCCCCTATACCTTTAATCTAATATACCATTAGAGTTGGGAAATGTGTTCCTAGTGCAATCCTATTTGCATTTTTTGTAAAAAATCTTTACATACAATTGCTTAACACTCTAAAAATTCAATGGTAAGCGTATGCAAGCAATGTTATTAATCCATTTGAATTTTGATAATAATTTATTTAAAGGTAAAATTATCCCTCACCTTTTTAATTAAGTAATACTTAACAAAGGGTCCTGGTTCTATTGTTTTTCCAGTCCCCTAAAGGTAACTTAGAATTAAGCAATATAAATAAAAAATCATTCTGCACTGTATAATGATTTTTAAGATAGATAGATGAACCTGCAACCTATATAGATAAAGTGTACACATTCTGCACATGCCTATGTATAGACTGGCTACAATGGATCATAAACCTAGGAAGGCTCATATGTTAATTTCTAAGCCCTTGAAGGCCACCTCTTATATGAATGCATTTTAACGTTTTTCACAGCTAGCGGGTGTTAGTTCATGTGTTTCATATAGATAACATTGTGCTCATGCACGTGAAGTTATTTAAGAGTCAGCGCTAATTGCCTGAAATTCAAGTCTGTCAAAAGATCTGAGATAAGGAGGCAGTCAGCAGAAGATAAGATACAAGGTCATCACAGAGGTAAAAAGTATATTTCTATAACAATGTTGGTTATGCAAAACTGGGGAATGGTAAATAAAGGGATTATCTATCTTTTTAAACAATTATATTTTTGGTGTTTACGATCCCTTTAAAAGTTGAAAGTAAACACGATCGCTTGAGCGCAATCGTGATTTAAAGGGAAATGAAACCCACAAATTTTATTTCATGATTCAAATAGAGAATACAATCTTACACAACTTTCCAATTTACTTCTATCATTTAATTTGCTTCCTTCTCTTGTTATCCTTTGCTAAAAAGGTTTATCTAGGCAGCAGAGAGCCTAGGTTCTAGCTGTTGATTGGTGGCTGCATATATATTTATCGATTTTAGTTGTCTCACCCATGAGTTTAGCTAGAAACCATTAGTGCATTGCTGCTCCTTCAACAAATGATGCCAATATAATTAAACAAATTAGATAATAGAAGTAAATTAGAAAGTTGTTTAAAATTGTATTCTCTATCTTGATCATGAAAGAAAAAATTTGGGTTTCATGTCCCTTTAAGTTAGAATGATTAGCGCAATTTTAGAGTTAACTATTTTGCAAAACAAAAAAGTTGCACAAAACACATCACAAATACATTACAAAGTATAGTTAGACTCATAATAACTCCATCTAATAAAAAATATATATTTTTAAAAATTGCACAAAAAAGGTTGTAAGGGCTCAGATATATGAGGTCTCGGGTGTTAGAGAAAAAAAAGCAAGCAAAGGGTTTTAACATAGTATGCATCTTTAAAAATGAATATGTATGAATATATATAGTATACATATATACTGTATATATATATATATATATATATATATATATATAAATAAAAAAGAGGAACTCTGAACAAGGACCACTGTTAAAAATAAGTCTCGGTGCATAAGAATGCGGGACCTACGTCACTTCCATGATGTGAAATCAGCTGTTGGAGGTGTGTGGCGCTCACTGCACATGTGCAAGAGTCCCAACCTCCTCAAAACAGCTGTTTAAGTCTACGCAACGGGTCGAGGAATTCTATGGCCTGTAAACGTCATTACGCAGGCGCTCACAATGCTGCGCATAAGCACGCGGCCCTACTCCTCACTCATCAGAGACAAGGCGCAGGTGGCACACTGGCAACACGACCCTATTGGTTGTCCAGCCACTGACTTCACGGACACACAGACCAATCAGATAATGCAGTAACGCTTTTTTCCTATGTATTTTCTGATCAGTCCATAGACGGTTTGATTTGTCCACCTCCATTCAATTTCCAAATTGGTCAATCGAGCCCCGTCGATTTGCCGTGCCCAGGGGCAGGTGCTTATAGGGGTTACAGGGGGTGCTGATGGGGCTTATATAGGTTACGGAGGGGGGGCTTATTGGGGTTACAAGGGGTGCTGATGGGGCTTATGTAGGTTGCACAGGGGGTGCTTATGGGAGTTACAGGGGGTGCTGATGCGACTTATATAGGTCACACCTGGGGTGCTTATGGGGTCTCCAGGGGGTGCTGTTGGGACTTATGTAGGTTACACATTGGGGTTCTTATGGGGGTTACAGGGGGTGCTGATGGGACTTATGTAGGTTACACCTAGGGTGCTTATGGGGTTTACAGGGGGAGCTGATGGGACTTATGTATGTTACACAGGAGGTGCTTATGGGGGTTACAGGGGCTGCTGATGAGACTTATGTAGGTCATACAGGGGGTGCTTATGGGGGTTACAGGGGGAGCTGATGGGGCTTATGTAGGTTACAGAGGGGGTGCTTATGGGGGTTACAGGGGGAGCTGATGGGGCTTATGTAGGTTACAGAGGGGGTGCTTATGGGGGTTACGGGGGGGCTGATGGGACTAATGTAGGTTACTAATGTAGGTTACACAGGGGCTGCTTATGGGGTGACATGGGGGTGCTGGTGCTTATGTAGGTTACACAGGGGCTGCTTATGGGGGTTACAGGGGGTGCTGATGTGGCTTATGTAGGTTACACATGGGGTTCTTATGGGGGTTACAGGGGGTGCTGATGGGACTTATGTAGGTTACACCTAGGGTGCTTATGGGGTTTACAGGGGGAGCTGATGGGACTTATGTAGGTTACACAGGGGGTGCTTATGGGGGTTACAGGGGCTGCTGATGAGACTTATGTAGGTCATACAGGGGGTGCTTATGGGGGTTACAGGGGGAGCTGATGGGACTTATGTAGGTTACAGAGGGGGTGCTTATGGGGGTTACAGGGGGAGCTGATTGGGCTTATGTAGGTTACAGAGGGGGTGCTTATGGGGGTTACAGGGGGGGCTGATGGGACTAATGTAGGTTACACAGGGGCTGCTTATGGGGTGACATGGGGGTGCTGGTGCTTATGTAGGTTACACAGGGGCTGCTTATGGGGGTTACAGGGGGTGCTGATGTGGCTTATGTAGGTTACACAGGGGGTGCTGATGTGGCTAATGTAGGTTACACAGGGGTTGCTGATGTGGCTTAAGTAGGTTACACAGGGGGTGCTGTTGGGGGTTACAGGGGGTGCTGATGGGGCTTATGTAGGTTACACAAGGGGTGCTGTTGGGACTTATGTAGGTTACAGTACACAGGGGGTGCTTATGGGGGTTACAGGGTGCTGATGGGGCTTATGGGGGTTACAGAGGGTGGCTTATGGGGGTAACAGAGGGTGGCTTATGGGGGTTACAGAGGGTGCTGATGGGGCTTATGTAGGTTACAGAGGAGGTGCTTATGGGGGTTACAGGGGGTGCTGATGGGATTTATGTAGGTTACACAGGGGGTACTTATGGGGGTTACAGGGGGTGCTGATGGGACTTATGTAGGTTACACAGGGGGTGTTTATGGGGGTTACAGGGGGTGCTGATGGGACTTATGTAGGTTACACAGTGGGGCTTATGGGGGTTACAGCTAGGGGGGCTGATGGGGCTTATGTAGGTTACACAGGGGCTGCTTATGGGGTTTACAGGGGGTGCTTATGGGGCTTACATAAGTTATGTGTAGGTATGTTAAAGTGTGCGCAAGAGGCACCAAGCTGCTCCAACCCTAAAGTCCCTCACGTTAGGGAAAAAAAGATATGCAAATGAATGAAAAATCAGGAGAAGCGCTAAACAAAGCTAAAGGTGCTACAATGAAAACAAAGTAAGATAAATGACTTGCTATGCAAATATGATTTAATCAGACAATTATAGAGGTACAAATCCTGCAAAGATAAAGTACATAAATGTAAGGATATTAAAAAATCGGACGTCTCCGATATATTAAAACACAAAAATAAAAACAAATGACTACTGTTGCCAATATAGAACTTGTCTCTGTATTATGAGAGGAAGTCGACAATGAATAACTAAAGTCCTCAGAAGAGATGAAAAAAAGAGATCAAAGCCGGGTAAAGGTTAACCCGTTTTACCTTCAGGCGTACCGTCCGTGTGTTTGGAATCACCTCCGTGAGGCGTATGTATATCCCGTGACGTCACTGATCGGGAGGCGTCGTCTCTGAAGGGAAATCCTATTGGTCAGGATAACTTGACAGATGAAATATAGCGGCCGCTATATTATAGATGTAAATCCCCGCTCTTAGTGCAAGACCGCACGCAGGGTCGTAGTATATCCAGATCTCTCTTATAGACCTTGTAGTATACAGACTTTGATGTGCAACTTGGGACCGGCTTGACTTAGGCGCGTGGCCCTTCACAATGTGGTCCTCGTGCTCTCTGTGGATAGCTGAAAAACTTGTTATTTCAACAGAGTGTTAGAGTAATTATAGACAATATATGAAATGTAAGGTAGCTGCAACTTCTCATCAACGCGTTTCTCCCTCTTACAGGGCTTTCTCAAGATGAATTAGCTCCAGTCACAGCTTCCTTTTAAACAGTCCAGACTCATACCTATTGGTCAGGTTAGATTAATTTGTCTGACAGGTGTGCTCATTACAATTGATCTATTGGCAACAGTACTGGCAACTTAAGTAAAAGAGACACAGGACTTTTCTAAAAAAATATATATATATAATGAAGAGATGGATATAACGACATCTCAAAACGATTGGACTACAGTCAGCTATAAAAAGAAAGATAAAAGGAATTACCCCAACCAGAGAGACCGTGACTATAGGGATAGGAACACAAACTACTCATGGAGGCCAGATACACACAATAGACAAAATAAAGGTTACTATTATCATAATACATATAGGCATATGGATTATCGAATGAATAATTCTAGAGACGAAAACCACTATCATGATAAAAAGAAAACAATGTATAACACAAATAGACATTGGGAAAATAATCATGATAAAAAGAAAACAATGTATAACACAAATAGACATTGGGAAAATAATCATGATAAAAAGAAAACAATGTATAACACAAATAGACATTGGGAAAATAATGATAGATGGCAAACACCTGTGAATAGTAACTTTAGACAGGCACATCAGCATCCTGAGACCCCTAAAATTAGAGAAAATAAAACTCATTTTTTAGGGCACAGCCCTCTAAGGGAATGCACATCCAGAAATCTTCAAAAAGAAAATCTGGAAAATGTCTGGGTAAACAGAAAAAGACCCCTAGAGGAACAAGAGGGAGGGGAACGAGTAAAAGAGGCAAAGAGAACAAAGTAAATACAAATGGGGTGTTTAATATCAGTAGTATTCAGCTAAAAGAAGATGAAACAAGGATTTTGAGTCATGGACTCTCATTTGCACCTAGTTCTAAAATGAACAAGTTTAATACACATGTACATGTAAAAAAATTCATAAGAAATTTAACGCTTAAACGCTATTTCCTAAAGGATCCATTAGATAGGACTAAAGAAATTGAAGTGAGACAAGAAAAATTTATCCACACAAATTTAAAGAACAAATCTACATTCAACCCCACGTTTTGTAAAGGGAGTACTCTGGAAACATTTGAGTTAATGGTACTCAGGGATCTTAAAAAAAGCCAACCCTCACAATATATGAAATCTGTAAAATAGTGGTCAGAAAGGAGCGCCAAGAAAGGCAAGGTCCGATAACACTATACTTGTCAATATATGAAATCTAACATGAGTAAACAAGACCGATTAATTTTGGATGGTTTAAAGAAAAATGGTGACGTGACCATAAAGCCCGCCGACAAGGGCGGCGGGATTGTAGTCATGGACACCAAATATTATAAATCTGAAGCCCTGAGACTACTTAATGATAAAAAAAACTATAAAAAATTAGAACTTAATCCTACTAACAAATTTGCAGCCAATCTGAAAAAAATTATTATAGAAGGAAAAAATTTGGGAATTCTGAATAATAAGGAGGTGGATTTCCTGGACCCTAAGTTTCCTAGGGTCCCGGTTTTCTACTTCCTTCCAAAGATCCACAAGGACCTAAATAACCCCCCTGGAAGGCCAATCATCTCCGGAGGGGGATCTTTATCATCTAATCTTTCACAGTATGTGGATGTATTTTTGCAGAAATATGTCAGGCAACTGAACTCTTATTTAAGAGATTCAACCCAGGTTTTAAACATCCTTGACACAATTAAATGGGAGAAAGATTGTTTTTTAGTAACCTGTGACATCACCTCATTATATACGGTGATTGATCACCATAAAGGCCTATTGGCTGTAAAAAAGTATCTAGATGCAGACCCTGATATTAAACTAGAACAAAATACCTTCCTGTTAAAGTATAGCCTTCATATTAAACAATAACTATTTTTCGTTTGACAGAAATTTCTATCTTCAAATCGAAGGGACTGCTATGGGCACGAGGTTTGCACCAAGCTATGCCAATTTATTTGTAGGCCACTGGGAAGAAAATTTCTTCAGGGAAAGTGGCTTTGGTGCAAACCTCGTGCTCTATAGTAGATACATAGACGATATGCTGATGATCTGGAGAGGTTCTGAAATGGAGTTAAATAACATGCTAACGAATATGAACATCAATGATAAAGGCCTTAAATTCACATTTCATTATAGTCAAGAAAAAGTCACTTTTCTTGACTTAGAAATTATGGTGACAAATAACATAATTGAGACAAAAACACATTTCAAGGATGTAGAGTCTAACAGCTTTATACATTCAGACAGCTGTCACCTACAACAAGGATAGGGGCTATGATGAGGACCTAGTCCATAATGCCACTAGTATAGCCAGATCATTAAATAGGAAAACACTTCTTACTTATAAACAAAAAAATACCACAGATGAAAAAGATACTTTTGATACACCTTTCATTACTGACTATAGTAATGATCATGGTACTGTAAGAAAAATTCTTAATAAACACTGGCATATTCTACAAGCAGACCCCGTTATAGGGAAGAAATTGACCAATAGACCAAGACTAGTTTTTAGAAAATCAAGAAACCTTAAACAGATATTAGTACCCAGTACTTTTCAAGAAAATAAAATAAGTCTAAATACCCAATTAGACATTGCAGGAAAGAAAGTGGCAGGTTTTTTCCCCTGCTACACATGCAAGGCCTGTCAGCATAGTCATAAGAAAAACTCTCTAAAAATTCCATCTACAGGAGATCTGATCCAAATAAAAGAACTCATTAGATGCACGACAAAAGGGGTCATATATGTACTCCAATGTACGTGCAATTTAATATATTTTGGGGAAACAAAAAGGATGCTAAAGGATAGGATTAGGGAGCACCTTTTATGTATAGAGAAAGAAAGAGAAGACACTAGACTTTACAAGCATTTTAAAGAAGTACATAAAGGGCAAACAAAGGATTTAACCTTCTGGGGAATACAACATATTAAGTGCCACTGGAGAGGAGGCAACATAGATAAGTTACTATGTATAAAAGAAGCAGAATACATATACAAGTATGATACTTTATATCCAGCTGGCTTGAATTCTGAACTCGACATTTCACCCTTTATTTTAGATTAATTCCATGTCCAAAGTACGACTTCAAAACTCTCTGTTCAAATATATAATTTTTATTTTTACTTTCACTTTTTTCACTTTTTAAGTTAAATGTCTAAATAATAGCCACATGATATAATGAAAAGATTGGATGCCTCTGTAATATGGGGTGTACACATATACACTTATATAAGTTTTGAACTTAATCATAGGACTTCTGTGACATTTTAAGAATTCCATAATAATGGTCACTATCTTCTAATTTATATACGATCACTTGTTTCAATGTAAGCACATATATATAATTTCACACATTGGCAGATAACTGCAGTTATATATTCTCCATATATATATATTTATATATATATATATATTTTTTTTTGCAGCATGTATATGCATTTTTTTTCACTCATTAATTTTCTCTATACACAATCAGTTTTTATTTTTTAGCACTAAGTCGTAAGATTGACAACACCTTAGTGAGAATGTATTGTCGTTCTCTTAATACCCCTTTTTTTAGTAACATTAATACTGTTCTTGGAAAGCATGTTTTTATTTAAATGGAGTTTTATATATATTTTTATTTTACTGACTGCAGATGAATTGTTGCAAATATGCAAATATATAAATATTTATGCACATATAGATATATTCTTAACCTATATTAGTGAAAATGTTTATTTATATTTTTTTTTTTAGAAAAGTCCTGTGTCTCTTTTACTTAAGTTGCCAGTACTGTTGCCAATAGATCAATTGTAATGAGCACACCTGTCAGACAAATTAATCTAACCTGACCAATAGGTATGAGTCTGGACTGTTTAAAAGGAAGCTGTGACTGGAGCTAATTCATCTTGAGAAAGCCCTGTAAGAGGGAGAAACGCGTTGATGAGAAGTTACAGCTACCTTACATTTCATATATTGTCTATAAGGACTCTAACACTCATTTGAAATAACAAGTTTTCAGCTATCCACGGAGAGCACAAGGACCGCATTGTGAAGGGCCACGCGCCTAAGTCAAGCCGGTCCCAAGTTGCACATCAAAGTCCGTATACTACATGGTCTATAAGAGAGATCTGGATATACTACGACCCTGCGTGCGGTCTTGCACTAAGAGCGGGGATTTACATCTATAATATAGTGGCCGCTATATTTCATCTGTCAAGTTATCCTGACCAATAGGATTTCCCTTCAGAGACGACGCCTCCCGATCAGTGACGTCAGGGGATATACATACGCCTCACGGAGGTGATTCCAAACACACGGACGGTACGCCTGAAGGTAAAACGGGTTAACCTTTACCCGGCTTTGATCTCTTTTTTTCATCTCTTCTGAGGACTTTAGTTATTCATTGTCGACTTCCTCTCATAATACAGAGACAAGTTCTATATTGGCAACAGTAGTCATTTGTTTTTATTTTTGTGTTTTAATATATCGGAGACGTCCGATTTTTTAATATCCTTACATTTATGTACTTTATCTTTGCAGGATTACCTCTATAATTGTCTGATTAAATCATATTTGCATAGCAAGTCATTTATCTTACTTTGTTTTCATTGTAGCACCTTTAGCTTTGTTTAGCGCTTCTCCTGATTTTGCATTCGCTTACATAAGTTACACAGGCGGTGCTTGTATGGGTTACAGTGGGAGCTGATGGGGCTTATGTAGGTTACCCCTCTGTAACCTACATAATCCCCAGTGCCCCCCGTAACCCTAATAAGCACCCCTGTAACCCCCATAAGCACCCCCTGTGTAACCTACATAAGCCCCATCAGCCCCATCAGCACCCCCTGTAACCCCCATAAGCACCCCCTGTCTAACATACATAAGCTCCATCAGCCCCCCTGTAACCTCCATAAGCACCCCCTGTGTAACCTACATAAGCCGCTTAAGCAGCCCCTGTGTGACCTACATAAGCCCCATCAGCCTCCCTGTAACCCCCATAAGCACACCCCGTGTGACCTACATAAGCCCCATCAGCCCCCTGTAACCCCCATAAGCACCCCCTGTGTGACCTACATAAGCTTCATCAGCCCCCCTGTAACCCCCATAAGCACCCCCTGTGTAACTTGCATAAGCCACATCAGCACCCTCTGTAACCCCCATAAGCACCCCCTTTGTAACCTACATAAGCCCCATCAGCCCCCTCTGTAACCCCAATAAGCCCCCCTCTGTAACCTACATAATTCCCATCAGCATACATAGGAAAAAAGTGTTACTGCATTATCTGATTGGTCCGTGTGTTTGTGAAGTCAGTGGCTGGACAGCCAATAGAGTTGTGTTGCCAGTGTGCCGCCTGCGCCTTGTCTCTGATGAGTGAGGAGTAGGGCCGTGTGCACATGAGCGGCATTAAGTGCGCCTGCACAATGAAGTTTACGGGCCATAAAAAACAGATGTTTTGAGGAGGTTGGGACCCTTGCGCATTCGCTGTGAGCGCCACACACCTCCAACATCTGATTTCATGTCACCGGAAGTGACGTAGGTCCCAGATTCTTATGCGTCGAGACTTATTTTAGAACACCACAGTTCATGTGTAAATATAACGCACCATCCACAGTCTAAGGAAAAAATGTAAAACTTGATATTTATTGCATTTACATTAAAATATGACATAACAGCTACATCACCGCCTCTTTGTGTGAGTTTTTTGTATCTTTTAATGTAAATGCAATAAATATCTAGTTTTAAATTATTCCCTTAGGCTGTGCATGGTGCATTATATTTACACATGAACTGTGGTCCTTTTTTGGGGTTACCTCTTTTTTATTGTATATCGCCGGTGGATGCTAACGATTACAGATGTGTCCGTTGTACATGGTGTTTCATTCACCATTGAAGGACGACAATGCCTACTCCGGATTTAAAAGGCACCCTTTAGTTTCTTGCATTGTTGACCCTGAGCCGTCAGGTATATGCCTTTGTACATTGCATATATATATATATATATATATATATATATATGTGTGTGTGTGTACATATGTATTTATATGTGTATATATGCTATTTACAGACATATATACACACCTAGAAACACATGAATAGATATGTAAACATATCTAGACATACAGTATATAGAGGTGCATTGGAGCCCTTAGCAGTAGATGAAAACAAGAAAAAGTATATTTATGCAATATCTAAATGTAATAAAGGTTCTAACTATGTATTTATTGTAAATATTTGACATTCCAATGTTCTGCACATAGCAGAAGATCTTCTATGTATTTCTAAATAGATATTCATACATATATCTGTACATATCTATACCTATATATAATCATGTGTATATATATATATATATATATATATATATATATATATATATATATATATATATATATATATACTGTATATATATATATATATATATATATATATATATTTACATATATAGGTATAAATATATATTTGTGCAAAAAAAAATAAGACATATCTAGAAATATGTAATTATGAATAAATAGAACATAATCTCTTATGTGAAGAACATTGGAATGTGAAATATTCCTGTTTTCATGTCGGGTTAGCGCAAATTAGAATATGCAATCAGGTTTGCACAAAAGGGAGTGTTAGTTTTTTTTCTTCACTTTTTTTCCTCCATTGACTTCTATAAGGGAATATGTGAACACGCTTACAATATTCTACATTTTTTATGCTTGTTGGGTTAGAGCAAGAACGGAAACAGTTTGCTTTCAAGTCGTGATATGAGTGCAACCTGACAAGCACAAAAAGCTTACTTCTAGAGGAATTAATGCTCAAGCTGAAGCGTTAATTTGCGCTCCACTCTTAATCTGGCCCTTAGTAATTAGTAGTTACAAAACAAAAACAAACAAAATCAGTGCCCAGCATGTGCCCCTAGTAAATTTCTTGGGAGTTTTAGTTTATTCTGTGATTTGTTTCTGATTAAATATCATGAACAGGATATTCAATGTGAGGCCAACTATGTTTTAGCTCATTTCTAAAACAAATGGACATAAACTACTGAATAAATGTCTGATGACTCTGATTTATTTGTTAAAATAATAAAAAACAACTTACTAAGTTTAGGGGGAATGGCTGAATACTCTGTCCCACCAAGTTAAACCTTCACCAGCTGCCACTGCTTTTGACATTGCTCCTAGACAATACTAAGCAGTGCTAATACGTTAAAAGTTGTAATCCCCAATGAACCACCTGTTTGGAATCCGTCTATCTTCATACTGTCATAACAATGAGGATTCTGAGGTGTAGAGTCAGGAAAGGCACCAAACAGTCATAATACTTCATAATAATTCTTCAAACAAAACAGAGAAGGCTCTTGATGATGAATAAACCACTTACATATCTATAGCATTTTGCATTGGAATTCTAAGATGCTACTTTAAAAACCAAAGAGTAAATATTAGAAGAATAATGAAATTGAATAGGGAAAAGGGTCATGAACTTTTGTGGGAGAGGTCTAGATTTTCTTTTTTTTAATGGGTCACACTCACAAGTTATTTTTGCACCCAGGTATCCAGTGACTTATTGCTCAATGTAATGTAATTACACACAGGTATTCAGCTTGCACATTCTAATCAATCAGTTAAGCTATTACCTAGTATCAGTATTATACTTTTTTGTAGTTCATTGAATTGGTTTTGACATTTTCTTTATCCCTTAATATAATTAACTTACCTCTTTTTCTTTTCTTCAGGTGTGTTCTTTCCTTAGGTTTCCATCAGTTATTATGGATAATGAGTCTGATACATATGAGTTTCTACTAGTTGGATTTCCAGGTCTCCCACAGAAGTACCACACCCTGGTTGCTGTAGTAATGTTCACTGTGTATCTCATATCACTGTTTGCAAATGGTGCTGTCATTGCACTGATAGTCTGGGGAAAACATCTTCACCAACCAATGTACATAATTATAGCAAATCTTGCACTTTCTGATCTACTGTTTGACACAATAACTTTACCTAAAATCATTGCAAGATATTGGTTTGGGGCAGGGTCCATATCTTTCTTTTACTGTATGTTCCAACTCTTTTGTGTCCATTTTTTGGGCTCAGTTGATTCCTATGTCATAATGATGATGGCTATTGATCGTTATGTTGCTATATGCTTGCCACTGAGATATTCAGCACTCATCACCAATAAACGCATTTTCTATATTTCTGGATCACTAGGAATCGTTGTGACTTTAAGCCCTGCTCTAACTGCCATCGGGTATGCGCAGTTCCCATACTGTAGCTCTAGAAAGGTCAACAACTGCTTTTGCGTTAGCATGGCTATAACACCTCTGGCCTGTGGGGATACTTTATGGCTCAGCAAAATAATTTTTATTTTTGCATTGCTTGTACTACTTTTGCCATTATTCTTCATTATCTTTTCTTATGTCGCCATTATATACACTGTCTGCTCATCCATTGCATCTGGAAAACGTTGGAAAGCTATTTATACGTGTACCACCCACCTGTTTATCATTGGCATGTACTATGGTCCTCGATTATTTGTTTATACAGCATTTCAACTAAAATTCATTTTTAGTCTTGATATTAGTGTTTTGCTTCTTTTTCTCTACACTTTCATTCCGCACATGGCAAATCCTATTATATACTGTCTCAGAGCAAAAGAGATAAGGCAGACAGCTGCAAAAATATTTAAATTGAGGTTTAAAAATTAATATAAATGAACAAGACAAAAGCAATTTCATTCTGCTCTGACTTTCCATACAAGGGAGTTATAACAAGGAGTTAGACAAAGGAGTGGAAAACAGAAAAAAGTGCTTTAAAATCTCACAAATTAACTGCAAACATGCTAAACTTTCTAATGTCTACATTAACCTTTTCCTCCCTTCTCCTTAAAGTCACAGCTCCTCCTTTCACAAACAGCACTCAGACAATTCATATTTCTTCTTTTCTTCTACCTTCCCCCCTCTACAACACACATGGACACTATTCCTATCTCACTTACCTCAGCCAGCCAAAAGCTTAAACACTCACATAAGACACAATCTCATCTTCTTTCGCTCACCATCTTTCTTCTTCTTGCAGGTGGGGATGTCTCACCTAACCCAGGTCCACCCTCTGCTTCCCTCAGTTCACTACCCCAAATGACACCTCATACACCTTGCCCACGTAACCCTCATTAGTACACCGTAATTCTCTTGTGCCCTTTGTAATGCACGCTCTGTATGCAATAAGCTTACATCTATTCACAACTTATTTATTTCAAGTTCACTTAACCTGTTAGCCCTCACTTAAACTTGGCTTTCCTCCTCTAACACAACTGCTGTAGCCTCTCTGTCCTATGGCGGCCTGCACTTCAGTCACACTCCCAGGCCAGGAGACAAACAAGGAGAGGGAGTAGGAATTCTCCCGTCTCCACACAGTACATTTCACTGCATTCATTCACCCCCTCTCTTTCCTTCTCATCTTTTGAACTTCATGCTATCAGCCTCTTCTCCCCTGTAGCTCTTCGTGTTGCAGTTATCTATTGGCCTCCTGAACCAGCATCACAATTTCTGGACCACTTTGTAGCCTGGCTTCCACATTTTCTCTCTTCTAATGTCTCTTCTCTCATCTTAGGGGACTTACCCGTTGATAATTCTAACATGCCTGCTGCCTCTAAACTTACAACCTCTTTTAGACTACATCTCCAACCCACTGTGAAGGCAACTCAATAGACTTGGTCTTTACTAATCTATGTGCCATTTACAACTTCTTTAACTTCCCCTTTCCTCTCTCTGACCACCATCTACTAACTTTCTCTCATACTCTACCTGCTATATCTTTGCAAGCCCTAAAAAAACTGCTACCTTACAGGAATTTAAATGACTTGGATCTCACAGACTTTTCCACTCAACTTAATCCTTTGCTCTTCGACATTTCATCCCTCTCTTGCCCAAATCTCGTGGCTTTACAGTATAATTTGGCACTAAAATCAACACTTGACAAAGCTGCATCCTCCACTGTTCGCCGTACATCAATCACTCGACAGCAACCGTGGAACACCAAACAGACCAGATATCTTTAGCGATGTTCACGGGCTGCTGAATGGCAGTTGAGGAAATCACGCACATGTGCTGATTTCCAGCATTAGAAATTCATCCTTAAGTCATACAACTCTGCCCTCAGCCTGGCCAAACAAGTCTATTTCTCCTCCCTTGTGTCATCTCACGCATGCAAACCAAGAAAGCTGTTCTCAACCTTTAACTCCCTTCTATGTCGGCCTGCACCCCCGCTCACTACCAAGCTCACAGCTCAGATTATTGCTGATCACTTCAAAAACAAAATTGACACCATTAGAAAAGATATCTGCACCTCACACCCCTTAAACCAGCACTCCTACCCACCCCTTCTGTTAGCAAAGCTATATGCTACTTCCCTCTTCTAACAGAGAAATAAGTATCTGTTCTCCTATCTTTGGCTAATCTGCCCACTTGACCCTATTCCTTAACAACTTCTTTCCTCTATCTATGCTTCACTAACCCCTACCCTAACTCATCTCTTTAACCAATCTCTCACCACTGGCACATTTCCTGAAACATTCAAGCATGCGTCAATTATACCAATCCTAAAAAAAGCCCTTGCTTAACCCCTCCGCCCCTTCTAACTATTAACCAGTCTCCTTACTTCCCTTTGCTTCAAAATGATTGGAACGACTGGTCTATAATTGGCTACATTAATTTCTCACAACTAACTCCTTACTTGATTCACTACAATCTGGTTTCCTCTTTAAACACTCAACAGAAACCGCTCTTACTAAAGTAACAAATTACCTGCTATCAGCTAAAGCAAAGGGCCACTACTCCTTACTAATTCTTCTTGACCTGTCCACTGCTTTTGACACAGTCAATCATTCTCTTCTCCTAAAAATGCTACATTAATGTGGCATCCGAGACGCAGCCCTCTCCTGGTTTGTCTCATATCTCTAAAACCGCTCGTTTTCATTTTCCTTTAACAACATATCTTCTGATCCTATGCCTCTCTCAGTTGGAGTACCGCAAGGCTCTGTCTTGGGACCCTTGCTTTTCTCTCTCTATACATCCTCCCTTGGAAAATGTATAGCCTCCTTTGGATTCCAGTACCACTTATATGCTGATGATACCCAAATCTATGTTTTCCTCTCCTGATATCTCTTCCTCTTTACTCAACCAGATTTCCAACTGCCTCTCTGCAATTTCCTCTTGGATGTCTTCACACTACCTCCAACTCAATCTGTCCAAAACTGAGCTACTTCTTATTCCCCCCTCTTCGAGACACAAACACCTGACATTTCTCTGATGGTTGGAGACTCAATTCTCAACACCTCGCACCAGGTCCACTAGCTTGGGATCACACTTGACTCAGAACTCACATTCAACCCACATATACAAGCTTTTACCAAATCCTGCCGTTCACACCTATGCAACATTTCCAGAATTCATCCCTTCCTTACTCAAAAAACTACAAAAATACAAATTAATTCCCTAATTTTGTCACGCTTTAATTATTACAATCTACTTCTAAATGGTCTTCCAAAACACTGCCTCTCCTCCCTCCAATCTATTATGAATGCTTCTGCTAGACTCATCCACCTAAGTCACTGATCTACATCAGCTGCTCCACTCTGCCAGTCTCTACACTGGCTCACCATACAATCCAGAATACAATTTAAAGTATTAATCTTAACTTACAAAGTACTCAACAGTCTAACTCCCAACTATATTTCCTCTCTCATCATGAAATATTCCCCATCCGTCCTCTTCAATCAACCTCTGACTTATGTCTCTCCACTCCTGTTATTTCTACATCCCACTCCCGTCTCCAAGACCTCAATTGCTGCTCCTGTCCTCTGGAACTCTCTACTCGACTCCATAAGACTGTCTCCAACCTTGTATAGCTTCAGACGCTCCTTGAAAACCCACCTATTCAGAGAGGTTTACCATCTCTCCTCTATCTCTCATCCTAGCCAAACTAATACATGAACTGCCAGACTCACTGCTGCACCTTATGTCTCTGCATCCTAAACCTGTAGACTGTGAGCTCTTTAGAGCAGGGCCCTCTTCCTCTTGTACTAGATTTGTTTAGTTTTGTTATGTTTTGTATTTTACCACAAATACTTGTCATTGTATACCCCAATCATTGTACCCAGCACTACGGATTTTGGCGGCGCTATACAAATAAATGATAATAATAATATTCCATATTCTTATATGTCAGTACGTGTACGTGTCAGAAGTGTGCAATCTAAAAGGTCATTTTTTATGCTGAAATGGAAAATCAGTGTATTTACCTGAATTGCCTTCACTGCTTTTCAGCAAAGTAAAACATCATTACAATGGGAAAAAATAAGTTATTTTGGACACTTCAATTAAAAAAAAAAAAAAAAAAACATGTCTGCATGGGGTTTACCATTGTGTTTCAAAAAAGAGTGACAAATACCACTATCCATATTTGCTGATTATTTTTTTAGTATTTTGCAATGAGGTGACATTTCCACCACTTAGCCAATAGCTGTGCTAGCATAAGGCACAGTACCATATGGCTAGTATGGCTATTGGCTAAGAGGTGGAAACGTCACCTCATTAGAAAAAAAGTCTGTAGCGACAAAAAGGTAACTTTCACACAGTTTCTTTTTAAACTGATGAATGAAAGTCACCATTATGTTTAGTACTGGTAAAGCCTAGCATTTTTTAAATCACTGAAGACGCACTAGAACTAGCAAAGCTCATCATGATTTTGTTTACAGGGACATTATAGTCAAGTTTTTGGACTCAATGTACTTTGTTTATGCAACTTTTGAGCCCTTACAGGGCCAAGCCTGCTTAAAACACATAAAACACCTCATACATGTTTGTTCGGGGGGATTAACAAGTCCCACTCTTGAGCGATTCGTTGTATGAGAGAAAGAGCGGCATTGCACATGCAAGTGCTTGTTTAATGATACATCTGGGCAGCAGAAGACCAGCAGTGTTTGCTGTCTATTCACCGTACATACGGCCATTTCTCAATATATAATTCACTTTAAAAAAAAAAAATCAGGATCCTGTCTTGAATAATCCAAAGTTTTCTTGCTCCACCATAGTGGACAAAATTTGGGGAAAAAAAATCTAGAGACACTTTGCAGCAGAACCACGCCCATGTATGGTTTACATAGCTCCACCTGCTCCAATACACCCCAAAACAAGCTCATAAAACACTAGTAGAATAATTTAGCCTTATTGATTGCTTAAAGGCATAGGAAAGTCAAACTTAAACTTTTATGTTTCAGATACAGCATGTCATTTTTAATTTCACTTCTATTATCAAATTTACTTTGTTCCCTCTGGGACTTTTTAAAGAAAAGAATGTGTACATATGTTCAGCAGCAGCAAGGCACTACTGGGAGATAGCTGTTTATTGGTGCTACACTTAGTTGTCTTTTGCCATTGGATTACTAGATGTTCAGCTAGCTCCCAGTAGTGCATTGCTGCTCTGGAAATGGCTTTATGTGTTCATAGGTTAAACACATGGTTATATACAATCAATAGTGCAAAAATATAATTAACACATTTTCTTTTTGAACTGTTATAGGGTTAAAATATTAACCTTTCAGCATCTGTATAGCAGGACGCCACAAAGTACAATAGTTTATATACATGTTACACAGCCTGAAATAAAGAGGCTCAATAGCTGATATGAAAGACTCCCATTTCTCCAGTGGAGGGTTGCTTTAAAGAATTAACGTTGATGACCAATCAGTTTTGCACAGTTAATTGTATTTGTACTGGGAGAGTGTTAACATGCAGTGGAAGCCAGAAAGCATAGTTAGGGTTAACATACATGGAGGAATAAGTGATGGACAGTATTATATGTAATGGCAAGATAAGTAAGCAAGGTTAGGGTTAATATAGATGGAGGAATGAGTGAGTGACATTGTTATATGTAATGGTAGGATCAGAAAGCATGGTTAGGGTTAATATAGATGGAGGAATGGGTGAGTGGCAGTGTTATATGTGAAGACAGGATCAGAAAGCATGGTTAGGGTTAATATAGATGGCGGAATGGTTGAGTGACAGTTATATGTAATGGTAGGATCAGAAAGCATAGTTAGGGTTAATGTACATGGAGGAATGGGTGAGTGACAGTGTTATATGTATAGACAGGATCAGAAAACACGGTTAGGGTTAATATAGATGGTGGAATGGGTGAGTGACAGTTATTTGTAATGGTAGGATCAGAAAGCATGCTTAGGGTTAATATAGATGGAGGAATGGGTGAGTGACAGTGTTATAAGTAATGACAGGATCAGAAAGCATGGTTAGGGTTAATATAGATGGAGGAATAGTTGAGTGAAAGTTATATGTAATGACAGGATAAGAAAGCATGGTTATGGTTAATATAGATAGAGCAATGGGTGATTGGCAGATATATGTAATGACAGGTAACGAAAGCATGGTTATGGTTAATATAGATGGAGGAATGGGTGAGTGACAGTGTTATATGTAATGACAGGATAATAAAGCATGGTTAGGGTTAATATAGATGTTGGAATGTGTGAGTGACAGTGTTATATGTAATGCCAGGATAAGAAAGCATGGTTAGGGTTAATAAAGATGGAGGAATGGGTGAGTGACAGTGCTATATGTAATGACAGGATAAGAAAGCATGGTTAGGGTTAATATAGATAGAGCAATGGGTGATTGGCAGATATATGTAATGACAGGTTACGAAAGCATGGTTAGGGTTAATATAGATGGAGGAATGGGTGAGTGACAGTGTTATGTGTAATGACAGGATAATAAAGCATGGTTAGGGTTAATATAGATGGTGGAATGTGTGAGTGACAGTGTTATATGTAATGCCAGGATAAGAAAGCATGGTTAGGGTTAATAAAGATGGAGGAATGGGTGAGTGACAGTGCTATATGTAATGACAGGATAAGAAAGCATGGTTAGGGTTAATATAGATAGAGAAATGGGTGAGTGACAGTGTTATATGTAATGACAAGATCAGGAAGCAAGGATAGGGTTAATATAGATGTATTGAGCAAATGACAAGTATTATATGTAATGACAAGATCAGGAAGCATAGTTAGGGTTAATATACAGTACCTCACAAAAGTGAGTACACCCCTCACATTTTTGTAAATATTTTATTATATCTTTTCATGTGACAACACTGAAGAAATGACACTTTGCTACAATGTAAAGTAGTGAGTGTACAGCCTGTGTAACAGTGTAAATAACTCAACACACAGCCATTAATGTCTAAACCGTTGGCAATAAAAGTGAGTACACCCCTAAGTGGAAATGTTCAAATTGGGCCCAAAGTGTCAATATTTTGTGTGGCCACCATTATTTTACAGCACTGCCGTAACCCTCTTGGGTATGGAGTTTACCAGAGCTTCAGAGGTTGCCACTGGAGTCGTCTTTCACTCCTCCATGACAACATCACGGAGCTGGTGGATGTTACAGACCTTGCGCTCCACCACCTTCCATTCAAGGATACCCCACAGATGCTCAATAGGGTATAGGTCTGGAGACATGCTTGGCCAGTCCATCACATTTTCCCTCAGCTTCTTAAGCAAGGCAGTGGTCATCTTGGAGGTGTGTTTGGGGTCGTTATCATGTCGGAATACTGCCCTGCGGCCCAGTCTCCGAAGGGAGGGGATCATGCTCTGCTTCAGTTTGTCACAGTACATGTTGGCATTCATGGTTCCCTTAATGAACTGTAGCTCCCCAGTGCCAGCAGCACTCATGCAGGCCCAGACCATGACACTACCACAACCATTCTTGACTGTAGGCAAGACACACATGTCTTTGTACTCCTCATCTGGTTGCCACCACACATGCTTGACACCATCTGAACCAAATAAGTTTATCTTGGTCTCATCGGACCACAGGACACGGTTCGAGTCCATAGTCTGCTTGTCTTCAGCAAACTGTTTGCGGGCTTCTTGTGCATCATCTTTAGAAGAGGCTTCCTTCTGGGACGACAGCCATGCAGACCAATTTGATGCAGTGTGTGGCGTATGGTCTGAACACTGACAGGCGGACCCCATGCCCCTTCAACCACTGCAGCAATGCTGGCAGCACTCATACGTCTATTTCCAAAAGACAACCTCTGGATATGACGCTGAGCACGTGCACTCAACTTCCTTGGTTGACCATGGCGAGGCCTGTTCTGAGTGGAACCTGTCCTGTGAAACTGCTGTATGGTCTTGCTCACCGTGCTGCAGCTTAGTTTCAGGGTCTTGGCAACAGGGGTCAAGTCCTAAAAAAAAAAAGTGTGGGAACTCACCAAGACTTCCACCCCCCCAAATTTATTATTGTTTTATACACATACAAACACTTACATACACACACACTTTATTTTTATGAATATAATCTATACACTTTGGTTAATGAAAATTAAAACCAATGAAGGGTTGAATGGTTGCCTTTGGGCCTGACACTCTTCCTCTGTCACAGAGTCTCACCCACTTAAGGTGCAATAGTCCTATTTCTGCTGAGGGGAGCTAAATAACCCCAGAACAAGCCTCACAGAAATGTAAGCACCATGCGTTCCACACAGTGCAGGGTGATAACACAGCAGGACCGCTGACAGGCTTGCATATAGTGTATTGCAGGAAGTGTTACTGCCCAATACTAGTGGATCTCACTAACCTTTTAACTAGACTGTTCTCCAACAGTGTTTACTGAAGTGTTTCTATTCACTGTCCAGAGGGAACTTAGTTCCCTGTGCAAAAATAGTGCAGGGACTTCCTTCCCATGCATTCCCGCTGGACTTGACCCCTGCTTGACAATCTTCTTACAGCCTAGGCCATCTTTATGTAGAGCAACAATTCTTTTTTTCAGATCCTCAGAGAGTTCTTTGCCATGAGGTGCCATGTTGAACTTCCAGTGACCAGTATGAGAGAGTGTGAGAGTGATAACACCAAATTGAACACCCCTGTACGCAATTCACACCTGAGACCTTGTAAAACTAATGAGTCACATGACACCTGGGAGGGAAAATGTCAAATTGGGCCCAATTTGGACATTTCCACTTAGGGGTGTACTCACTTTTGTTGCCAATGGTTTAGACATTAATGGCTGTGTGTTGAGTTATTTTGAGGGAACAGCAAATTTACACTGTTATACAGGCTGTACACTCACTACTTTACATTGTAGCAAAGTGTCATTTCTTCAGTGTTGTCACATGAAAAGATATAATAAAATATTTACAAAAATGTGAGGGGTGTACTCACTTTTGTGATATACTGTAGATGAGAAAATTACAGTGTTATATGTAATGATAAGATTAGGAAGCATGGTTAGGGTTAATATACAGTATATGTAATAGGAGAATGACAGTGTTATATCTAATGACAAGATAAGGAATCATGGTTAGGGATAATATAGATGGAGGAATGGGTGAGTGACCGTGTTGTATGCAATCTCAGGATCAGAAAGCATGGTTAGGGTTAATATATATGGAGGAATGGTTGAGTGACAGTGTTGTATGCAATGTCAGGATCAGAAAGTATGGTTAGGGTTAATATATATGGAGGAATGGTTGAGTGACAGTGTTGTATGCAATATCAGGATCAGAAAGTATGGTTAGGGTTAATATAGATGAGGAATGAGTGAGTGACAGTGTTGTATGCAATGTCAGGATCAGAAAGCATGGTTAGGGTTAATATAGATGGAGGAATGAGTGAGTGACAGTGTTATATGTAATGACAAGATAAGGAAGCATGGTTAGGGTTAATATAGATGAGGAATGAGTGAGTGACAGTGTTATATGTAATGACAAGATAAGGAAGCATGGTTAGGGTTAATATAGATGAGGAATGAGTGAGTGACAGTGTTGTATGCAATGTCAGGATCAGAAAGCATGGTTATGGTTAATATAGATGAGGAATGAGTGAGTGACAATGTTATATGTAATGACAAGATAAGGAAGCATGGTTAGGGTTAATATAGATGAGGAATGAGTGAGTGACAGTGTTGTATGCAATGTCAGGATCAGGAAGCATGGTTAGGGTTAATATAGATAGAGGAATGAGTGAGTGACAGTGTTATATGTAATGACAGGATAAGATCAGGAAGCATGGTTAGGTTAATATAGATGTAGTGAGAGAATGACAGTGTTATATGTGAGGACAGGACCAGGAAAGAGGAAGCCAGAATTAAATGGTGAAGTGGTGAATTGCAGTTATAGTTCAATTGATCTGGGTGTGGTTTATATAGGCAGCCTTGGACAAAAATAATAGGAGCGAGGGGCTTTTGACCACAGGGCAGGCCAATGCAGAATAGATAGGGTAGTGGTTAGGTCAGTGGGAGGTGTAAATGGAAGGACATAAATACGGAATAGTAGGAAGTAGTGGTCCTTTCACCTTGCTGATCCAGGACTATTAAATTGTACCTGGAATGGTGCAGCTGCAAGAGGTCAGCATTTAAAACAACATCAGCACTAAATGGAAAATGCTCACAGAGGATGAGTGATAAAGTTTATTGAAGAAATGCAAAAAATAAAGGATTTGATTTGATACATATGTCATGTGATAAGAGCAAACAATCACCTAGATTATGAGTTTTGCACTATACCGGGTGCGTAAAGAATGCAAAAAAATGAGCGGTATCGCACTTTCCATAGTGCTGCCAGTACAAGTTACTGAAAAACCTCCTTGTGCTGTGCGGTATGGTGCGTTAAGCTCCATACCGCACAAATGCCAAGGGCTGAGTTTAGGTGCTCGTGCACGCTTCCCCCATAAACATCAATGTCGAGAAGGTGTCAGAAAAAAACTAACACCTGTGATCACGGAATGGCAACCCCATTGATGTCTAAGGGGAAAAGAAAGTTACGTTTAAACCTAACACCCTAACATAAACCCCTAGTCTAAATACCCCTAGTCTGCTGCCCCGACATCGCTGACACTAAATAAACATATTAACCCCTAATCCGCCACCCCCGACATTGCCGGCACTAAATAAACCTAATAACCCCTAAACCGCCGGCCCCCAAAATCGCCAACACTATATAAACCAATTAACCCCTAAACTGCCGGTCTCCCACATCGCCAACACTATAATAAACTATTAACCCCTAAACCGCCAGTCCCTCACATCACAACTAATAAACTAAACCTATTAACCCCTAAACCGCCGCCCCCCACATTGCAACTAATAAACTAAACCTATTAACCCTTAAACTGCCAGCCCCCACATGGCCAACACTATATAAACCTATTACCCTTAAACCGCTGGTCCCCCACATCGCCAACACTATAATAAACTATTTACCCCTAAACTACTGGCCCCCACATCACAACTAATAAACTAAACCTATTAACCCCTAAATCGCCGCCCCCCCCACATCACAACTAATAAACTAAACCTATTAACCCCTAAACCGCCAGCCCCCACATCGCAACTAATAAACTAAACCTATTAAAGGAATAGTAAACCCCATAATTTCCTTTTGTGATTCAGATAGAACATACAATTTTAAACAACTTTCCAATTTAATTCTATTATCAAATTTTCTTCATTCTCTTGTTATCCATTGCTGAAGGGACAGCATTGCACTACTGACAGGAAGCTGAAAATATCTATTTAGCCAATCACAAGAGACAAATGTGTGCAGGCACCAATTAGCAGCAGCTCCCACTAGTGTAAGATATGTGCGTATTCTTTTTTAACAAGGGATACTAAGAGAACAAAGCACATTTGACAATAGAAGTGAATTTAAAAGTGTCTTTAAATGACGCGCTCTATCTGAATCATGCAAGTTTAATTTTGACTTTCCTATCCCTTTAACCTGATAAACCGCTGCCCCCCCCCCATTGCAAAACACTAAATTAGACTATTAACCCCTAAACCTAATACCCCTCTAACTTTAAATTAAAAGTACAATATAACTATCTTAAAATAAATAAAAACTTACCTGTGAAATAAAAATAAACCTAATATTAAACTATAAATTAACCTAACATAAATATTCTAATAAAATAAAATAAGCTACAAATTAAAAATCCTAAATTACAAATTTAAATAAACCTTACACTACAAAAAAAAATTAAAAAATCTAACATTACAAAAAAAATCACTAAAATTACAAAAAATAAAAAATCACTAAGAATACAAAAAATGAAAAATTGAAATTAACCAAAATAATAAAAATTACACCTAATAGGCCTATAAAAACAAAAAAAGCCACCCCAAAATAAAAACACCCTTTAATCTAACAATAAACTACCAATAACCCTTAAAAGGGCCTTTTGTAGGACATTGTCCTAAGTTAAACAGCTCTTTTACCTTAAAAAATACTAAGTCCACCCTCTAACAGTAAAACCCCACAGCTACCAAACCCCCCAAAATAAAAAAAAATAACTAAAAAACACTAAACACTAAAAAATCCTAAATTACATAGTCCCCCTAACAGTACCCCCACCCAACAAACCCCCAAATAAAAAAAAAACTAATTCTAAATAGAAATTCTCTCCGCCTGAATGAAGATAGGTGTCCGGACTTCAGGAACTGTGAGTAGATAGTTTTTTTTTTTTTATTTCATGTAATTGGCAAGAGTCCATGAACTAGTGATGTATGGGATATACAATCCTAACAGGAGGGGAAAATTCCCAAACCTCAAAATGCCTATAAATATACCCCTCACCACACCCACAATTCAGTTTAACAAATAGTCAAGTAGTGGGTGATATAAAAAGGAGTAAAAAGCATTTAAAAAAAAGAAACTGGAAATATAATTGTGCTTTTTACAAAAAACATAACCACTACAAAAAGGGTGGGTCTCATGGACTCTTGCCAATATGAAAAAAATTAATTTATCAGGTAAGTTCTTACATAAATTATGTTTTCTTTCATGTAATTGGCAAGAGTCCACGAGCTAGTGATCTATGGGATATTATTACCCAAGATGTGGAACTCCACAGAAAAGTCAATAGAGAGGGAGGGATACAAATAAAAACAGCCATTTCCGCTGAAAAAATTAAATCCACATCCAAAAAAATAAGTTTTTCTCATAATTGAAAAGAAAAAACTTAAAACATAAGCAGAGGAATCAAACTGAAACAGCTGCCTGAAGAACCTTTCTACCAAAAAACTGCTTCCAGAGAGGCAAATACATAAAAATGGTAGAATTTAGTAAATGTATGCAAAGAAGACCAAGTTGCGACTTTGCAAATCTGATCAACTGAAGTAGAATGAGCTGTGATTCTCTGAGGCGGAGCCTGACCCGACTCCAAATAAGCATGATGAATCAAAAGCTTTAACCAGGATGCCAAGGAAATGGCAAAAGCTTTCTGACCTTTCCTGGAACCAGAAAAGACAACAAATGGACTAGAAGTCTTCCTGAAATATTTAGTAGCTTCAACATAATATTTCAAAGCTCTTACAACATCCAGAAAATGTAAGGATCTCTCCAAAGAATTCTTAGGATTAGGACACAAAGAGGGAACAACAATTTCCCTATTAATGTTGTTAGAATTCCCAACTTTAGGTAAAAATTTAAATGAAGTCCGCAAAACTGCCTTATCCTGATGGAAAATAACGGCTAGATTACGAGTTGTGTGTTAGGGTAAAAAAGCAGCGTTAAGAGGTCCTAACACACCTTTTTTACGCCCGCTGGTATTACGAGTCTTGAAGGTACAGGTGTACCGCTCACTTTTTTGGCCAGACTTGGCAATACCGCGAATCCACTTACGTAAATTGCATATCCTCTTTTTTCAATGGGACTTGCATAGCGCCGGTATTACGAGTCTGCCAAAACGTGAGCGGTACACCCTCTCCTGTCAAGACTGGTACCGCATTTTAAAGTCAGTAGTTAAGAGTTTTACACTACAAAGCCGTAGCATAAAACTCTTAACTAAAATGCTAAAAAGTACACTAACACCCATAAACTACCTATTAACCCCTAAACCGAGGCCCTCCCACATCGCAAACACTAAAAGAAAAATTGTAACCCCTAATCTGCTGAACCGGACATCGCCACCACTATAATAAATATATTAACCCCTAAACCGCCACACTCCCGCCTCGCAAACACTAGTTAAATATTAATAACCCCTAAATTGCCGTCCCTAACATCGCCGCCACCTACCTACGTTTATTAACCCCTAATCTGCTGCTCCGGACACCGCCGCCACCTACATTATACTTATGAACCCCTAATCTGCTGCCCCCAACATCGCCGCCACCTACATTATATTTATTAACCCCTAATCTGCCGTCCCCAATGTTGCCGCCACCTACCTACACTTATTAATCCCTAATCTGCTGCACCCAACGTTGCCGCCACTATATTAAAGTTATTAACCCCTAAACCTAAGTCTAACCCTAAACCTAACACCCACTAACTTAAATATAATTTAAATAAATCTAAATAAATATTCCTATCATTTAATAAATTATTCCTTTTTAAAACTAAATACTTACCTATAAAATAAACCCTAAGTTAGCTACAATATAACAGGCGGAGGAGCTGATGGGGCATTTTGTCAGAAAGCCTGACTTTTCTGTACCTCAGCATTATATCAAACTTTTTTCTGTGAGCAGACCTTATTTTAACAACACAATAATGGCAGCAATAAAATAATATCAGCAATTACTTTAATATTCTTAAGCACAGCACAAATGAAAAAAACCTTGAAGCACAATAAATTAAGCAATAAGTGTCAACAAGCACCCATACCAGTTCCAGTGATAAGTAAACTAAACTCTACTATATGGTTCTATAAGGAAACTTCAACCCAGGTGAGACTTTAACTCAAGCTAAAATAGTGCTAAAACCTTGCGCGAGGACTTGAACCATCGCAAATTTACGCTTACTATTGTGTCTCAACTTGCTAGCAGGACTGAAACCTGTCTAGAGGAGTTAATACAAACAGAAATCAGACACGCAGCAAGAAAGGTCTAATCACTGTTTAATATAAGGTGTACAATACTTTTATAGGCAGTGGTTACTGCATATAGGGTTAAACAATGACGTGCTCATAACTACATCATCAACTTCACAATATAATAATAATAATAATAATTATAATTGGGTAAAAAGGAGTGTTAAGGGGTATTTCTATAGAAGCATATAGTGTTAGATAAAAGTACATCTGGGCGCATTGCCCAGCACAAAGCAAGGCTGTTGGAAATCTTATAGAGATAACGGGCATCCAGGCGCATCGCCAGGGACATTCAAAAGGCCATTCTTGATATACAAGTATTCCTAACATCAGCATATTTCTCACAGCATAATAAGCTGTTATAATAAACTATAATAAACCATTCTTGAAAAAATGGATGCCTAAAGACAAAATGGCATCAGTAATGCTAAATATATTCTAACACCCACCCCAAAAAAACTCTATCTAACCCCAAAAGCATTACAGTTGATGGGGACTCATGCTCCTCTTGATCTGACATTGGGCCTTCTTCATCTAGGTTCCAGGCATTGGGGGCCAATATTTGCATCTTTTTTTTTATTTTTTGTGACTTAGTGGGGTTAGTTAAGAGGGGATTAGTTTAAATGTGGGGTTAGGTTTTCTAGTTTGCTTTGGGAAGTGGTGGTTTAGGCCTTAATCTCATAGAAAAGCCCAATACGTCTATGGGGTTGATTGGGTGAATTATTGATGGTTACCATATATTAGGCCTTACTCTCCTAGCCAACCCCCATACCTTTATGGGGGTTCATTAGGTGATTATTGATGGTTAACATTTATTAGGCCTTAATCAACTAACCAGCCCCCATACCTGTATGGGAGTTAATTAGGTGATTATTGATGGTTACCATTTACTAGGCCTTACTCTCCTAGCCAACCCCCATACCTTTATGGGGGTTCATTAGGTGATTATTGATGGTTAACATTTATTAGGCCTTAATCAACTAACCACCCCCCATATCTATATGGGGGTTTATTGGGTGATTATTGATTATTACCATTTATTATGCCTTAATCTCCTAACCACCCCCCATACCAGTATGGGGGTTGATTGAGTGGTTATTGATCATTGCCAATTATTATGCCTTAATCTCCTAACAAGCCCCCATACCTTTATGGGGGTTCATTAGGTAATTATTGATGGTTACTATTTATTAGGCCTTAATCTCCCAACCACCCCCCATACCTTTATGGGGGTTCATTAGGTGATTATTGATGGTTACCATTTATTAGGCCTTAATCAACTAACCACCCCCCCATACCTGTATGGGGGTTGATTGGGTGATTATTGATTATAACCATTTATTAGGCCTTAGTCATCTATCCACCCTTCATACTTGTATGGGGGTTGATTAGACAATTAGCTTAGGGCAGCTTAGGGGTTAATAGTGCATTCATTTATCTACATTTTTTTAAAAATATTATGCATTCTTATGTATGATGCATATTCTTTATCTATTCATTTATCTATTGTATATAAATGAATATGTATTTATTTTTTCTTGTGTTTTTGATTTTAAAAAATAAAGATATATTTTTAAATTTATATTAATGTTACAAAAGGCATTGGTATTATAATTGTTGTATTGCATAATAGGCATGCAGTTATGTGATACTTAGCTCTTTTGCAAAAAAAGTTACACAACCTCCCACCTACATTAAAGTAACCTCCCCACCCACCAAAATAACAAAAATCTAACTGTACAAAACCTAGCCTAGAAAATAAAATTAAAAATAACAAACCCTATTCTTAAAAATAAAAAACTCACCCCAAAAAAACCCTATTTAACCCCAAAAGCGTTACAGTTGATGGGGACTCCCGCTCCTCTTGATCTGACGTTGAGTCTTCTTCATCTAGGTTCCAGGCATTGGGGGCCCATCTTTGCATCTTTTTTTTATTTTTTTGTAACTTAGTGGGGTTAGTTTAGAGGGGGTTAGTTTAAATGTGGTGTTAGGTGTTAGTGAAGTTCTAGTTTGCTTTCGGAAGTAGTGGTTTAGGCCTTAATCTCATAAAAACAGCCCAATACTTCTATGGGGGTTTATTGGGTGATTTATTGATGGTTATCATATATTAGGCCTTAATCTCCTAACCAGCCCCCATACCTGTATGGGAGTTGATAAGGTGATTATTGATGGTTAACATTTATTAGGCCTTAATCAACTAACCACCCCCATACCTGTATGGGGGTTTATTGGGTGATTATTGATGATTACCATTTATTAGGCCTTAATCTCCTAACCACCCCCATACCTGTATGGGGGTTGATTGACTGGTTATTGATCATTACCATTTATTATGTCTTAATCTCCTAACCAGCCCCCATACCTTTATGGGGGTTCATTAGGTAATTATTGATGGTTACCATTTATTAGGCCTTAATCTCCTAACCACCCCCCATACTTTTATGGGGTTCATTAGGTGATTATTGATAATTACCATTTATTAAGCCTTAATCAACTAACCACCCCCCATACCTGTATTGGGGTTGATTGGGTGATTATTGATGATAACCATTTATTAGGCCTTAGTCATCTGTCCACCCTCCATACTTGTATTAGGGTTAATTAGACAATTAGGTTATGGCAGCTTAGGGGTTAATCGTGCATTTATCTACATTTTTTAAATATTATGCATTCTTATGTATGATGCATATTCTTTTATCTATTGTATATAAATGAATATGTATTTATTTTTTCTTGTGTTTTTTATTTTAAATATAAAGATATATTTTGAAAATTATATTAATGTTACAAAAGGCATTGGTGTTTCAATTGTTTTATTTCATAACTGGCATGCAGTTTTGTGATACTATAATTATAATGAAAATTTATTTTATAACAAATATATATTTTAAAAAATATTTTTATTTACAATAATAAATGCATCAAGCAAGAATTTCTACATTTTAATTTATATATCCGATACTGAAACTAATATTTATTATACATGACTATGCATTTTATTTCAAAGATTGTAGATATAATGTAGTAAGGTATTGAATTGATATTCAATATTTAAACAGTTATGCATGTATATTGCATAATGGTTTAAGTATTGCATATACATTAAAATGTATTTGTGTTAGCTTGTTGTGTTTATTAGTGATAATATAGATATATATGTTAATATATATTTATGTTATAGTAGTCAGTAGCATTAAATTATATGTTTACGTAACAGGCATGCAGTTATGTAGACCTATAATATAGATTGCACTTTATTTAATTAAAACAAACACAACAAGCAACATTAATTATATTTTAACTTATATGCAAATATTTAAACAGTAGGCATTGTACATAACAATGCATCACTTAAATATTGAATATGTGTGTGTTGGCCTTAGCTTCTACAGTTAGTTTTAAGTTATGACAGATTCAATGTTTAAATAATATGCATTGCAGTATTGTAGATATCTTACAAGGGATTTAATGTTTGCTTAATATTATTTTAAACATAAACATATATTTTCAAATATATATTTATGTTTGCAGATGAGGAATGCAGGAGGACTGTCAAAACCTCTCTGGCCCACCCAGGCTCCTGGAACTCAGCGCCAGACCGGAATTGATCCCCGGTCTGCCACTTCTTAAAAGGGGGAGGTTGTTAGGAGACCCCCATAATAGCTGCAGTTAGGCTATTACCCATGCTCAGAAGATGACTTCTGCTGCAAAAATCCTGTTAGAGTACAACTTAAGTGTACTTGCTTCTCTCATATCTAGCTGAGAATTCAGCAAAAAAAAAAAGCAAGTAAGTTGTGTGCTGTTGTTAACACAATCATTTTATTTTTATCTTTAATTTGACATATTATCCCTTTAAGGTTAAAACACACTCACAATCATTTATTAAAGGGTCGTATTCAAAAACACTTTGTACACAATTGATACTGTGTCAATGTCCATTGGCTCATAGGAAAAAACAAAATGTATTCTGGTAGAGACACAAAAACCTCTACAAGACAAAGCTGATTTATTCAGAACATGGTCATAAAAAAGACTGCAATATTTTGAAATATTTTTAGATTGAACAAAGAATGCATTTGAAAACAGTGTAATTTAATGGAACATTAAGAGCTCGGTGATCTAAAGGTCTCTGGGCTGGTGAGTTTTTTTTATTATTATTGTTTAGTGAAAAAGAAGAAACAGATAAATTTGCATTCATTTAGGAGATGCAGCTCTATGACTATTGTACACAAAAAAGGATTGCTTATTAACCACATGCAAAAGAGAAAGAAAAACAAAAAGGTTGATTGTTTTACCCCATACAAAAAAAAAGATTAGTTATTATACCACGTACAATAGTATCATAGTTTGCTTGTGCAATATGTATAACAAATTCAGATGCATACTATTCCTATACAATGCATTCCTGTTCTAAACCTGGGTCTGGTATAAACAGTGCAGATATTCAAGCAAAGCACATAGAAGGGAAAAGAGAAGGGAAAAGAAGAAAAGAGAGAAGAAAAAAAAGGAGAAACCCGGCCAACACCTCTCGGAACTTTCCCCAACCGGAAATTTCAATGACGTGTTAAATATCATTCATCCACTGGGGAAGTACACCTTACATGTTCAGTAACATAAAGATGATGGTTTTTTGTAATGGGGAGATAAATTGTATCTGGGTTGTCATATTCCAAACTACTATTACTTTTAACTATTTAGCAAAGTAAGCTCTAAGCAATTTTTCAAGAAGTAGTTTATTGTCCTGTAGTTCAACCATCATTTGTAGCTTCATACTATTTACAAATTCGGATATAGCAGGGGCATCAAGGAACTTCCATTTCTTCTGTATTGAATTGCTATATTTTTTTAATGTTGATTACCACCGTGTGGGTGCTCATAGAACAAAAAGAATATATGAAAAGAGGTAAGTTCGATATCTTTTGAAGGGTTTTATTCAGTCAGTAATTTATCTTTCCCCAATATTGTCTAATTTTGGGACACAGCCATAGGCAATGTAGGATGTCAGCCTTCTCTGCTTTGCATTAAAAGCATTTACAGTGTTGGTTATTTTGTACCCATTTATTGATCCTGTCAGGTGTGAGGTAATAATTATTAAGTAGTTTAAATTGTGATTTCCTCCAACTAATTATTACCATTGTGGACTCAGATAAGGTTATGCCCTTTAGAATATCCTAAGCATAAATGTACCTCATAAAGCCTTCCCTGAGTTTATTTATGAATTTTTGAATGTTTTGTGTATTTCACTTTATACCAATATATTTTAATTTATTTTAGCCCATTCTAATGCCACTCTCTGAAGACTGCATTATTCAAGCCCGGAGTAAAGTTTAGGATTTCTATGACTGGTATATAGAGAGATTTTTGAAAATCGAGGCCTATTATGTTGTAATATTTCTGCCAAGCTAAGATGATGTTTGAGAAGTTCAACATTTGACTAATATTACTAAGTAATTTGGGGTGTGGATAATAGAGCTGCTTTTAAATTGAATGGCGCAATTAAATCGGATTCTATATCAGAATATGTGATGCATTCTGCCCCTCTTAACCAATCTATACCATATTTGATCATTGATATCCAATTATAGTATCTAATGTTTGGTAGTGAAAATCCACTGTACTTTCTAGGTTAAGACAATCTCTCTATTGACAGGCAAGATTTCGTTTTATCCCAGAGAAAAAACACACAGGCCCTATTATACTTACTAATATATATTTTTTTTATAAGAATAGGGGTAAGTTTTACAGGAGGAACAGAATTTGTGGAGAGAATATTGTCTTGATCAACATAATTTTTGCGAAAAGAGATAGGAAGAGTATATTCCATCTACTCAACTCATTTGGCAAGTTTTTAAAGAGGTTAGAGTTATTGAGATGGTCGCATTCCTGTGGGTTCTTTCCCAATTTGATTTCTAGATATTCAATCTGATTTACTTCTTGAAATGGATGCGTATTGAAACTTTTTGACGTCTGATGTATCCATCTGATTTCTTCAAATTTATTTTATAATCCATGAATCTACTAAAGCGCCCAGTAATCTCTAAACATTTTGGGATATTTACATTTGTGTTGTTTAAGAATAACATTATGGCATCCGCATATAATGATATTACCAGATTATGTTTCCCTAATTTTATTCCCTTTATTTCTTTCCTAAGATATACAGCTAAGGGTTCTAAAGAGATGTTAAAAAAAAGTAATAGTGAAAGAGGGCATCCCTGATGGGTTCCTCTTTGTAATGTGATGTAGTGTGAAAGTTCGCCATTGACTATAAGCTGAGATCTAGGTTTATCATACATTAATGTTCTAAATTTGACCAGATTTCCAAAGAATCCAAAAGTTGACAGTGCTGTAAACATATGGTCCCAGATGATAGAGTCAAATGCCTTTTCGGCGTCTGTCGTTACTAATGCTAGATCGCCTTTACTGTGCTTATCTGTGTTGTAAATTTTATTATGGTAGTGATCGAGTGTTAATAGTAATCTATGCATATCTTCCTGGCATAAAATCTGTCTGATACTTGTGAATTAAACCCCCAATTACTCTTTTAAGCCTGTCTGCTATTATGGACATTAATATCTTATAATCAAGGTTTAGAAGTGAAATAGGTATGTATGATACCATATCTTCTATTTCTTTGCCTTTTTTTTGTATAAGATATATGATTGAATCTGCAAAATAGGGTGATTGCATTCTGTTATGAGTATAGTAAAAGTAAATAGTTTAGCTAGCATTTCCACTACCTGTGTTTTAATCATTTTATAAAACTCAGATGGAAAACCATCTAGAACGGGAGCTTTGCTAGACTTCATTCTTTTTACATCTGTCAAGATTTCCTCTCCTTTTTGGAATACTTATGTTTTGCCAAATATTTTCTTTTTCTATTTTATTAATAGATTCCACTGTATATAATCTCTAATAATATTGAAAGAAGGCCTCTCTAATTTCTGTGGCTTTTTTTTTTAGCAGAGATCCATTGATGCCCCTGGAGGTGTGCTATAGATTTCAAGTCCTTGAAAGACCATTTTTTGTTTATAAACACTTCTAGCTCTGATTTGGCCTGGGTATATTTATTCCAAGTTAACGTATTTGGATAATTTAAATGGACAGTATACTATAAAATTGTTTTTCCCTTAATGTGTTTCCAATTACTTTTTTTTTACCAGCTGCAGGGTATAACATTTATGAGATTTGCTTTTTTAAGGTTTATTTGTGTTTATGAATTAGCTGATTTTGTGTTTTGAAGCCACAACCTAATAATATGGGTTGAGCTTGTAGGTATAATGAGATCTCATTACTTTATTACATTTTGTACATATACCTGCTTCTTTATCTTATGTCTGTAAACCAATCACCAATACTTGAAGAGAACAATAAAAAAATTATGTTTTATTACCTTACCTCTTCTATACGCCACTAGGAGTGTAATTTATTCTACTGGCTGTGTTAACACTGCTTGGCCTTGAGGCCAAAAACTTTTAGGATGGGTGGGAATCGGGATACCACAGGCTAAATAAACGATTTAAAATGCCAATATAAGGGTAATGGAAATACTTGTAAACAATTTAATACACTCCAGCAGGTAAAGTGGATAATTGGGAAAAATTAAAGGGGAGAACATTTTGAGTAAACTGTACCTTTAAATACCTTCTATACATATTTTTTAGTTGATTTGCTAGTTGTATTTCACGTGCTTTAGCTTTCTTTTTTATTTTAATCATATGTGCTTTAATTTCCCCTCTCAGGACAGCTTTGCCTGCTTCCCAGAAGGTTTCGATTTAATGACTTTACGAATTGTTTAAATTGTAATAATCGTGCCATCTTTCTACAAGGCAATTGCAAAACCATTATTGCCCATAAAACTCGGGAAGCTAAATTTAATTTGTGTTCTTTCCCATATACAAATTTAATTTAATCTTTAAACTAAGAATGGTATGGTCCAATAATATGATATCAGCAATGTATGCTTCAAGGTCCAAAGTCAGAAGTTTATCTTCTAGTAAAAATATGTCAATTCTCGAAAAAATCTGTATGCTTTAGATTCACAAGAGTAATTTTGGGTTTGTTTTATAAAAGCCAGATATCTTTAAGTCTTAATACTTTACAGAACTCCTGTAAACGTTTAGTTCCTTATGGTATTTAGGCAAATCTTTCTGGCGGAATCTATCTATTTCTGGATACATTGCTATATTAAAATCACCTGCTAAAATTAGATTCTGATCTATGTAAGGAACTAATTTGTTTTTAAGGCTATGCCAAAAGTCACAGTCGAATTTGTTTGGGCCATATACATTAGGAAACGACCAGATCTTTTATTCAATTTCTACCTGGATAATTAAGCAACGTCCTGCTGGATCTAAATCTTTTTTAACTATATTATATGCATTTTTTAATGAAAAGTATAACTACACCATATTTTATCTCATTACATGGTGTTGCTATTATCTCCGCAATCCAATTTAATTTTAATTTTTGAATTTCAATATCTGTTAAATTTTATTCTTGTAGGAAAATTGTCTAATTTCCAAAAGTGAGACTCGCCAATTTTTTTTTTATTGGGGGGTAGTAATCAACGTGTCAACTTTCCTGCCTTCGCCGGCCCAATAGGAACGCCTAAGCTCGCCTCACATCGCCGCGGCGGACCTGAAAAATTTTGTCTAAGTTATCAAATAAAGCTGTCAAAAAGCCGCGCACCAAGTACGGGGCGATGAGCAGCGGACTGTGAGAGTTATCACTCATCCGATCTCGCTGCTCTTTGGCTTTTTCCCAGCTTTATTGCTAGCCTGTCACTAAGCACCCGCACTATCTACACTGTTCTACCCCCTATACCGGCACCCCCGGAGCCCCCCGCAACTAAATAAAGTTACTAACCCCTAAACCCCCGCTCCTAGACCCCGCCACAACTATAATAAATATATTAACCCCTAAACCGCCGCTCCTAGACCCTGCTGCAACTCTGATAAATGTATTAACCCCTAAACCGCCGCTCCCGGACACCGCTGCCACCTACATTATACCTATTAACCCCTATCCTGCCCCCCCTATACCGTCGCCCTCTAAAATAAAGTTATTAACCCCTATCCTGCCGATCCCGCACCTCGCCGCAACTAAATAAATAGTTTAACCCCTAAACCGCCGCTCCCTGACCCTGCCGCAACCTATATTAAATTTATTAACCCCTAATCTGCCCCCCCTACACCGTCACCACCTATAATAAATTTATTAAACCCTATCCTGCCCCCACTACACCGCCACCACTGTAATAAAATTATTAACCCCTAAACCTAAGTCTAACACTAACCCTAACACCCCCCTTACTTAAATATTAATTAAATAAATCTAAATAATATATCTATTATGAACTAAATTAATCCTATTTAAAACTAAATACTTACCTATAAAATAAACCCTAATATAGCTACAATATAAATAATAATTATATTGTAGCTATCTTAGGATTTATTTTTATTTTACAGGTAACTTTCAATTTATTTTAACTAGGTACAATAGCTATTAAATAGTTATTAACTATTTAATAGCTTACCTAGCTAAAATAAAGAGAAATGTACCTGTAAAATAAAAACTAACCTAAGTTACAATTACACCTAACACTACACTATCATTAAATAAATTATTCCTATTTAAAACTAAATACTTACCTGTAAAATAAACCCTAAGATAGCTACAATGTAATTAATAATTACATTGTAGCTATTTTAGGAATTATATTTATTTTACAGGTAACTTTGTATTTATTTTAGCTAGTTAGAATAGTTATTAAATAGTTATTAACTATTTAATAACTACCTAGCTAAAAGAAATACAAAATTACCTGTAAAATAAATCCTAACCTAAGTTACAATTAAACCTAACGCTACACTATCATTAAATAAATTAAATAAATTAACTACAAATAACTACAATTAAATACAATTACATAAACTAACTAAAGTACAAAAAAAAAAGCTAAGTTACAAAAAATAAAAAAAAATAGGTTACAAACATTTTAAAAATATTACAACAATTTTAAGCTACTTACACCTAATCTAAGCCCCCTAATAAAATAACAAACCCCCCCAAAATAAAAAAATGCCCTACCCTATTCTAAATTAAAAAAGTTCAAAGCTCTTTTACCTTACCAGCCCTTAAAAGGGCCTTTTGTGGGGGCATGCCCCAAAGAATTCAGCTCTTTTGCCTGTAAAAGAAAAATACAACCCCCCCAACATTAAAACCCACCACCCACATACCCCTAATCTAACCCAAACCCCCCCTTAAAAAAACCTAACACTAATCCCCTGAAGATCATCCTACCTTTAGTCGTCTTCACTCAGCCGAGCAGCGATGGAACTGAAGAGGAGACCCGGAGCGGCAGAAGTTATCATCCAAGGGGCGCTGAAGAAATCTTCCATCCGATGAAGTGATCCTCCAAGCGGCGCTGAAGAATTCTTCCATCCGGGTGATGTCATCTTCCAAGCAGCGCTGAAGAAGCCTTCTATCCGGGCGATGTCATCTTCCAAGCGGGGTCTTCAATCTTCAATCTTCATCCCGCCGACGCGGAACATCCTTCTTTACCGACGGACTACCGACGAATGCAGGCTCCTTTAAGGGACGTCATCCAAGATGGCGTCCCTTCAATTCCGATTGGCTGATAGGATTCTATCAGCCAATCGGAATTAAGGTAGGAAAAATCCGATTGGCTGATGGAATCAGCCAATCAGATTCAAGTTCAATCCGATTGGCTGATCCAATCAGCCAATCAGATTGAGCTCGCATTCTATTGGCTGTTCCGATCAATATATATTTTTAAAATGTTTGTAACCTATATTTTTTATTTTTTGTAACTTAGCTTTTTTTTGTGTACTTTAGTTAGTTTATGTAATTGTATTTAATTGTAGTTATTTGTAGTTAATTTATTTAATTTATTTAATGATAGTGTAGTGTTAGGTTTAATTGTAACTTAGGTTAGGATTTATTTTACAGGTAATTTTGTATTTCTTTTAGCTAGGTAGTTATTAAATAGTTAATAACTATTTAATAACTATTCTAACTAGCTAAAATAAATACAAAGTTACCTGTAAAATAAATATGAATCCTAAAATAGCTACAATGTAATTATTAATTATATTGTAGCTATCTTAGGGTTTATTTTACAGGTAAGTATTTAGTTTTAAATAGGAATAATTTATTTAATGATAGTGTAGTGTTAGGTGTAATTGTAACTTAGGTAAGTTTTTATTTTACAGGTACATTTCTCTTTATTTTAGCTAGGTAAGCTATTAAATAGTTAATAACTATTTAATAGCTATTGTACCTAGTTAAAATAAATTGAAAGATGCCTGTACAATAAAAATAAATCCTAAGATAGCTACAATATAATTATTATTTATAATGCAGCTATATTAGGGTTTATTTTAAAGGTAAGTATTTAGTTTTAAATAGGATTAATTTAGTTCATAATAGAAATATTATTTAGATTTATTTAATTAATATTTAAGTTAGGGGGGTGTTAGGGTTAGTGTTAGAATGTGCAAAAGTGGGTGTGGGGAGCGCTCTCAAAGAGCTGTGAGTATAAACTGTGGTTGGAATATGTATAAAATGTGATTGAATATGTATAAATATTCCAAAATTATAATATTTTACAAATTTGTGTTTCTTTATATAATTTTCTTTAAAGCGTGTTGGGAGTGTATTGATTCAGGTGCAATTTTACAATGTGTCAGTTTGTTGAAAAAAAAAAAAAAAAAAAAAAAAAAATTGCGTGACTCGTGGTGTTAATAAGTGTCTGTTCAAAATTCTTAAGTGTATAAAATAAATAAATTTACAAAGGCTAACTTGCAAAAATCTTCAAAGGCTAACTTGCAAAAATCTTCAAAGGCTAACTTGCAAAAATCTTCTATTTCTTGGAGATATGTATTGGTAACAGGTGTGTATCCACCGTGTATTATCAACTATACTTCTAAATGGATTAATCAACAAATTCGTACTTCTAAATGAATAAATAAACAAAATCGTTATAGGTTTAAAAGACGTTTACTTAGATATTAAAAAGACAATATTAAAAATCGTATCTACTGTCATATATGATAGTACCATACAGGCAAGTGTATCTGTTTAGAGCATATAGGGGTACATCCTTATCTTAAAAAATTGCTGAGTGTTCGGATTTGTAATCCTTGTGATTCCCTTAAGTTGTGGCCACAACTAATTCTGAAGCAGTTAAAATCCAAATGCAGTACTGTGCGGGTGGAAGTTTATAGTTTTATTCTCCCCCTAACCGGACCTCTGATATTCCTTACCTCCGTGTTTGTATTCTTTGTTTTACCTTGGGTTCTGGGAAGAGTGCTTGTGTGAATAGGTCGAGTTCTCCAAGCGGCTTTACCGCTGTTTGAATTTCCTCCACAGCTACTTCCTACCCTGGTGTGCGTGTGACTTTGACGTTGTACACGGAGGACCTATCAGGCAACCGGATCGTGGGGGGAGTGTTTCTTGTACTGGAGCCAATCTTTCCACACTCGATGTCAGGTTTTCTACGCGTTTCAGCACCGTAACTTGCGCCTTTATCAAGACTGTATAATCTGGTGTGTCTTTTAGGCTCCTTTATAGTCCTGCTGAGGTTAGGATACTCCCCCTAATAATTGCTCTAGTATGTTCCGGTTTATAAAATATCAATTCTTAAAACATATTCATTTTTCTATGGCAGATACATTGTTATACAAATACATGAAAATTAATTGTTAACGCATTTGGACTATAATAAAATTAAAGTGAGTGAGAGGTTATATGTTTTTTTGTGAAAATAAATGTGAAGGGGTGCTGTGTTGTGTTGATCTAATTGTTATCATATTCAAATGGGTATGAGAATATATATCACCAAACGATGGTTATTTTCTATCTGATAATCAGTATGTTATTGTACTATTGTAATTATAATATTGTATATTTCTTTCGTAGTATTATATAAATGGATTTAAGTTAAGCTCTGCATTAAGACCATTTGGTGTGAGAGTATTGAATTTCAATATTAATTCAGCTTCCTTTAATAGCAACATATTTTCCATATCACCTCCCCTTTTATTATGTATCTTTTTTATACCCCAGTATGTGAACCCTATTGGTTTTTTATGATGTTTTTCTGTAAAATGTTTAGATAATAGATGTTTGCAGTTGCCTCTTTTAATATTGGATAGATGTTCTCTTATTCTATCATGTAACTGTCTGCTCGTTTGTCCTAAGTACTGTAATTTGCATTGGCATTGAATTAAGTAGATTATATTTGTATCCAAACACCTAATGGTGTCTCTTATGGGATATTTATAGTTGTTATTAGAGGATATTACTACTTTACTTTTTTTACCATATTTACACGCTTTACAGCTTGTGCAAGGAAAAAAACCTTGCAGAGCATTTCCATATAGGTATTGATCTCTTGGTTTAGATGATTTGTTAAATTGACTGGGTGCTAGTATACTTCTCAGATTATTTGTCTTTCTGAATATTAGTGTAGGTAGTGGTTTTACAATGTCTGTTAATAGTGGATCTTTTCTGATTATGTGCCAGTGTTTCTCTAAAATCTTCTTTATAATCTTATGATCTTCATTGTATTCTGTAATGAATGATATTTGATTATGTAATTGATTTTTGTTCTTATTTGTATATTTCAATAATTCTGTTCTATCTTTATTTATTGCTTGGTCTTTGGCTTCTTGTATTATTTTGTCTTTATATCCTTTCTCTTTAAATTTCCTTTCCAGAGTGTTTGCTTGTTTCTGAAATGTATTATCGTCTGAACAGTTTTTCCTTATTCTATAAAACTGGCCTTTCGGTGTGTTGTTGATCCATCTTTCTAAATGACAGCTATCCGGATGTATGTAACTATTTGTATCTGTAGGTTTGAAGTATGTTTCTGTTGTGATGGTATTATTTACGATATTTATTTGAACATCTAAAAAATGTATATTTGTTTTACTATATTCATGGGTAAAACTTAAACCCCAAGTGTTGCAATTTATGTCTTCTAGAAATAAATTGAGAAGTTCTTGATCCCCTTTCCAGATCAGAAACATATCATCTATGAATCTCCTATAGAGCACAAGGTTTGCACCCCATGGCGAGTGTAGGATATGTTTATCCTCAAATCTCCCCATGAATAAGTTTGCATAGCTGGGTGCAAACCTTGTGCCCATAGCTGTTCCTTTTAATTGTAGATAGAATGTTTGGTTAAAGTTAAAATAATTATTTTCTAATATGAATTGCATACAATTTAAAATGAATTTAATCTGTGGATTTTTCATTTCATAATCTGTGTTTAAGTAGTGTTCTGAGGCTTCTATTCCTAATTTGTGTTGTATGTTGGTGTATAATGAATTGACGTCGCATGTGACTAATGTATAGTCCTCTTGCCATTTTATTGTTGTGAGTGTATTTAAGAAATCTGTAGTGTCTTTTAAATGTGATGGTAAATTTTGTACGTTTTTCTGTAGGAATGAATCCACATATTGTGACATGTTAGAAGTGAGAGCATCAATTCCTGAGATTATGGGACGCCCTGGTGGGTGGTCTAATGTTTTATGTATTTTAGGGAGGTAATAGAAGATTGGTGTTTTGGGATATTGTATATTTATGAATTGATACTCGTGATAATTTATTATTCCTGCTGTTTTGGCAGTATTTAAGATTGTTTCAAAATTTTTTGTTTGTTTTTGAATGGGGTTAAATGATAGTTTTCTGTAGGTTTCTGTATCTCCCAGTATTCTATTGGCTTCTATAATGTAATCTTTAGTGTTTAATATAACTAGCCCTCCGCCTTTATCTGCTTTTTTTATTGTGATGGTTGGGTCTTCTTTAAGTTCTTTTAAGATAGTTTTTTCTTTTTTGGTTAGATTAGATGGTTTTCTTTTATTAATTTCACAATTCTGTATTTCATCTTGTATTAGTTTTTCAAACATTTCAATATGTGCTCCTTTGTCTTGTGTTGGGTAATATGATGATTTAGGTTTGAGTGATGTGTGAATGTATTCTGTTTTTTTAGTTTGTAATTGATTCTCTTGGGGATTTTTAAAAAAAATTATTTTTAAGGTGAGTTTGCGTATGAATTGGTTTGCATTTATTAAGGTGTTGAATTTATTTAACCTAGTAGTTGGGGCAAATGATAGTCCTTTAGCTAGGATATTCTCCTGTTCTTTATTTAGGGGTTTATCACTTAAATTAAAGATGCCTTTATTAGTGTCGTTAGTATCTGTTGTATTTATCTCATTTTTTTGTGCTTTCCTGGGCTCTCTGCCTCTTCTTCCTCTTCTTCCTCTAATCTTCTTTTCTTTTGATTTTTTAATCTCTCTCTGTTTTCTTGTTGTATGGTGTTGGATGTGGATGGATGTTCTTGTCTTATCCCTAAAAAATGTTGATTGCCATCATCTAAGGTTTCTAATACATCATATCTATTCTTAAGTTCTATCTTTCTTTGTGAGTCTCTGGTTTCTTTATTATTATTATGATATCTATTATAATTTGGTTCATATTCCCTATAATATTGTTGTTGTCTTGAGTGATCATTATATGAAGTGTGTGTTCGTCTATCATGATTGGGATTGAGTTCTTCCTGATTGTAATATCTGTAATCTTCTCTTTCATGATAATTCATATTTGAATTATGTGTGTTTCTTCTCCAATTATGTCTTCTACTCCAATCGTTTGTGTAGTGATCTCTATTCTTCCAATTGTGCATGTAATTGTTTTTATATTCATTGTCTCTGTTTGAATATCCATATTCCCAGTCTTGTGTTGGGTTGTGATTGTGATTATAGAATCCACCTCTATAATTGTTTTTTCTACTTCTATAATAATCATCTGTATCTCTATAATTTTGCCCATAATCATTTCTGTGAGTTCTAAAATATCTATTGGAGTGATGTCTAAAATTATCTTCCTCTCTGTGTCTATCTGGATATATCCCTGTGTGTTGTTCATAATTATCTCTATATTCTCTTTTTATATTTTTAGTCCAATGTTCTCTATTCGTATGATCATTTCTTTTATTGGAATATTGTTGATTATTTTTATTCGTTTTTTAAAAAGGTCATTATTTCCTTTTTTAATTCCGTTTGTATTGTTCTTATCTATATCGATTGTTCCCATTTCTATTTCTTCTACGTCTGTGTCATTATTTTCACAGTAGTCTTTTGGTGAAATTCTTTTATTTTTATTTTGATTATAGTCAGTTTTGTCTCTCTCTAGTTTCTTTCTTTTACTATTATATATACTAGTGTTAAGATCTTTCATATTTTTAATGATGGTTTGTTGTTTTTCTTTAAATTTGCTATCTTCTATGTATGGTTTGAGTGTTTCTTTGAATTGATTAATTTTTATGGAAAGATTTTCTAGTGTCCTAGTGCGAGATTTTATAATTACTTGCATTAGGTCTAATGATGCTTTTTCAAGTACATTGCACCATTCATTTTCGTGATCTTCTTCTAATTCGAAAGTGCAATTTTTCTTTAGTCTAAGTCCTCTAAGTCCTTTAACTTAGGGGGGTGTTAGGGTTAGTGTTAGACTTAGGTTTAGGGGTTAATAAATTTATTACAGTGGCGGCGGTGTAGTGGGGGGCAGGATAGGGGTTAATAAATTTATTATAGGTGGCGACGGTGTAGGGGGGGCAGGATAGGGGTTAATAAATTTATTATAGGTGGCGACGGTGTAGGGGGGGCAGATTAGGGGTTAATAAATTTAATATAGGTTGCGGCAGGGTCAGTGAGCGGCGGTTTAGGGGTTAAACTATTTATTTAGTTGCGGCGAGGTGCGGGATCGGCAGGATAGGAGTTAATAACTTTATTACAGAGGGCGGCGGTATGGGGGGGCAGGATAGGGGTTACTAGGTATAATGTAGGTGGCGGTGGGCTCCGGGAGCGGCGGTTTAGGGGTTAATACATATATTATAGTTGCGGCGGGGTCAGGGAGTGGCGGTTTAGGGGTTAATATGTATAGAGTAGCTTGCGGTGGGCTCCGGGAGCGGCGGTTTAGGGGTTGATATGTATAGAGTAGCTTGCGGTGGGCTCCGGGAGCGGCGGTTTAGGGGGTAATAACTTTATTTAGTTGCGGCGGTATAGGGGGGACAGATTAATGGTGTTTAGACTCGGGGTACATGTTAGGGTGTTAGGTGCAGACATCTCCCAAATAAATCAATGGGATGACTGGCAGCAGCGAACTTGTACTTTCGCTATGGTCAGACTCCCATTGATTCCTATGGGATCCGCCGCCTCCAGGGTGGCGGTTTGAAAACTAGGTACGCTGGGCCGGAAAAGTGCCGAGCGTACCTGCTAGTTTTTTGATAACTACCAAAAGTAGTCAGATTGTGCCGCACTTGTGTGCGGAACATCTGGAGTGACGTAAGAATCGATCTGTGTCGGACTGAGTCCGGCGGATCGAAGTTTACGTCACAAAATTCTACTTTTGCCGGTCTCTAGCCTTTGATAACTAAGGCGAATCAGCCTCGCCAGCGTATTTGAGGTTGACGGCTTGATAACTAGGCCCCATTGAGTCAAACTGAGGTAATATTAATTCTGCTAATTAACTAAACATTATTTTAGTGTCAGGATTAATATTAGATATCTCATGTGGTTTTGGGGGTCCCTCTGAAGATGCATCATGTATGATTTTTCTTTACTGGCATAGCTGGAGATCTAGATTTTGAGTTTGTAATGAATGTTTCATTAAAAGTGAGAAATCTTGTTCGAAAGTGCCAGTCAGTCTTAATATACTGAATGAAAGTGAAGTGTGTATGAAGTGAATCTAATTTTACTTGTACAAAGTGAAAAAGTGAATAAGTGAAAGGAAAGAAAAGTGGGGAGAAAAAATGAAGGAAAGGGGGGTGAACACAAAAAGCACACGTGAAAAGTGGAAAGTGGGAAGAGAAAAAAAAGATAAATAAAACGAGTGTCTTAGAGGAATGCAACTTTGCGTATATAGTTAAGATCTCTGCTAAATCCAGCAAAACTCACCCTACAAAATTGACGTTTAAAGTTCAGAGCTAAATCAGCATACTAGAGGAGGTCTGACTCACGTGATCTGTTTAACTAACTTTATGTTCAAGGTGGTATATCTTATATTTAGTTTAAATTAACAGCTATTTGCAGTTAAAAGCCTATAGATCTCAGGATTATAACCTCATACAATTTAACCAATACCAAGTTCACAATTTAACATTTAAAAATCATCTTAAACGTTTCCTGTGAGGAGGAGATGTCATAGTTTAAATATATAAGATGTAAACTTGTACAAAAAGAGAAAATAACCCCCCCCCCCAAAAAAAAAAGAAAGGAAAATAGGCAAATCACAAGTCTATCCATGTAAAGCTAGAGTTATACTGTATCTAAGGTATTTCAATGAAATGCCCGGAATGTGCAGCTGAGTTATCTTTACCCAGGTATACTCAGTGTCTTGGACAGATTCAGATTTGTGATCCCAACTTGGGGTATCTTAGTTTGTTGTGTAATCTTGCAGCCTAATGGTCATTAAAGGAACACTGTACCCAAATTTTTTCTTTTGTGATTCAGATAGAGCATGCAATTTTAAGCAACTTTCTAATTTACTTCTGTTATCAATTTTTCTTCGTTCTCTTGATATCTTTATTTGAAAAAGAAGGCATCTAAGCTGAGGAGCCAGCAAATTTGTGGTTTAGAGCCATGGACAGCATTTGTTTATTGGTGCTGCCCAATCGGCAAGGACAACCCAGGTTGTTCACCAAAAATGGGCCGGCATCTAAACTTAAATTCTTGCTTTTCAAATAAACATACCAAGAGAATGAAGAAAATTTGATAATAGGAGTACATTAGAAAGTTGCTTAAAATTGCAAGCTCTATCTGAATCACAAAAGAAAAAATTTGGGTACAGTGTCCCTTTAAGTTGTTAATTGCTGCAAGGAATACCCTCTAGCTCAATGGCTTCTAAATGAGTCTGATATAGATTTCTGTTTGAGTAAGCTAGCAGGATTGTATACCAAATATGTTCCTTATAGCTAATTATATAAGAACAATAATAAGACCTCAGACATCAAAACAGCTCCTCAGGAAAACCTATAAATAGATGACCTTTTATGCATATGTGATCACATTAAGTATCCACTATAATGGTAATCAGAGTAATTTCACTACTACAATGCAACTACACACATAAAGTATTGTTCAAACTTGCTCAAAATTATGTGGGTTGTACCGGTAACATCAAAGCTTATAGATCTTAAAAAAACTCTCAAAATGCACAGTACCCAAAATGAAATGTGAAGGGTAAATCCAATCCCTCAAGCTTGGGGTATTAAAATAAACCTACACAATAAACAAAAAAAACGTAGAGAACCACTTAAGTATTCCTGTAAAGTGGTGCAACATATGATTGGTGTTAAATATATGTAAGATCTTGTTTGGGACACTTTATTGTTCCTTATTGTTCACCAGTCTCTAGGTAACTTGAACCAGATAGTGTCTTGTAGTTGAGACTTCTCAAGTAGCTTCCATAAGAGATATCTTCTCAGTGTATATCTCATTAAAGTGAATGTAAATTTTGATGCTAAAGTGCCCGGTTTTTAAAACTTTGATTAAAAACAGAGGCACTTTAATTCATCAATATTTTCATTTCACTCCTGTTGTGAAAATAAACTTACTTTTTAATCTTCACAGCAGCTCCAGCTTCCTCCACCCATTGCAAAGCCTCTTCCTGGGTCTAAAATTAGGTATCTGGCTTCCTCCAATCACAGCAGTGAATCAGACACTGAATCCCCCGGGGGGGAATCTGTGATTGGAGGATGACCTATCAATCATTTCTGACATCAGAAATGGCTTGTGAGACCGGAGGAAGCAGCAGCTGCTGTGAAGTTTAAAAGGTAAGTTTTTTGTCACAACAGGAGTGAAATGTAAATTTTGATGAATTAAAGTGCCCCTGTTTTTAATCAAAGTTTTAAAAACCGGGCACTTAAACATCAAAATTTACATTCACTTTAAGTCTTTACCAGTAACCTAACATAAAAGTGACTTCTCTCTGCCGCATTCAGGTGTGAAGGTGCAAACCAGAGAGCTTCAGCCAATGTTTTAACATTCGTCACTAGGCATATTATGTTCTTGCTTATCGCACATATGTTGGGCATGCTTTGAATGTAACATCCAGCTGGACAGCCTCTTAAGAGCAAATTTCTGGTATACAGACTACAGGGGTAGTATGTTTTAGAGACACGCTTCCTCTGAGGTGACGCATATGTTTCACGATTTTTTTATCTTGGAGATATTGTGGGGCTTTCTCTTCGTTTGTGCAAAGCTGATAATGCAAACCAGGTTGCTCTAAGCTCTCTAAAGCTATGTATGCTTTAATTAGAAGACAATCTTCACTACCGGGGGTATTTCATACATCCATAACTAGTATGGAGTATAAATGATGTGTTTATATTGTCACAGATTTTATACTTGCGGTTTAAGTCCTGTAGTTTGGCACAAGCGTCTCCAACAACAATAAACCACTTCACTGCTGCCTTTCCAGGGATACAGATCCGCTCAAGACACCTCTCGCTCGTTCCAGCATCCAATATTTAGAAGATTAATACACAGGAATTTCAGAGCTTATGTTAACCTTGGGTTCATAGTGAGTCCGTACCAGACGCTAACACCATGCTGCCATTCTCCTGAATTCAGCTGTCGCCGTGAACCACTTGCTGCCAGTACAAACGTACACTCCCCGGTTGAGGTTTCCTGGTGTAGATGGTTGTGGTCAGCGTCACCCGACCGTGGTAGGAGTAGTAGACTTCCGAGTAACTTTTTACTGGTCAATTCTACCCGAGCGGGTTGCTTGATTCTCGCCAACGGAAACTGGATGCAGGTATATTGCTGTAACTCTGCTCCATGTTCAGAGCTAACAACGTGCGTGTAGTCCTTAGCGCTCCTTCAAACGGAAGCCACGTGAGATTATTAAAAAATGCTCACCAGTACTTCTATTTCCCTGGTGGAATTATCTAAAGCCATTTGTTACCCTGAAAACAGGGTGTCTTGCTAAGGGGTGTTACTGCATTTTTGTGCACAATAACATTTGTATTTTAAATAAGCTTACAAAATAAATAATTGAAACATTTACACAAAAATAAGCAGGAAAAAAATTGTTTTGTTAAATTGCATCAAAAATCAAAACAAAATTCTTAACCAAAAATATTTTTTTTATCAAAACTGTAAAATTTGTGTAAATTACTGAGGAATAAATTGTATTAAATATACACAGAGTAAATCGTAATTTAAATACACAGGATGAGCAAAAATCACTTAGAAGTTTGTACTTTTAAGTCATAGTGTGGCAGCACTCACTCGTGCTTAGTGGCACCTACTGGGATCTGTCCCAGCTCACTGTTCTTGGGCTCTCACAACCTCTGTCAGGGGCATAGTCTCCAACAGCAAAAGAACTGGCTCTCAGTCAAGTGATAAGTATAAAATCACTTTTAATTAAAATAGTATAAAAACACAGTGTACAGAAAGTTCCCTCTATGTAATAAAATCATGCAACTAGTTTCTCAGCTGGCACGCTGTCTCCTCAGGCATCTAAAAACCTGTCATGTGTCATCCCTCTGCACCATTTGTGATTGGCTTGTGGGCTTTTTATGAATACATTGGACTAGATTACAAATGGAGCGCTATCGATAGCGCTAAGAGCGTAAATGTGATCGCGAGGTTGCGGTGCTCTATATCCTCAAATCCATATTACAAGGCTATCAAAATTATATTATTATTACTATTATCCCCATATTTTCTATGGGGAACATATAGCGGTAAGTAGCACTTGTTTTACAAGTTGAAAGTAAATGAGATTGTGTGCAAACTATTTGCCTAGGTGAAATAGTTACACTAAATACACTATTAACCCCTAAACCGCCATCCCCCCACATCGCAAAATACCTAAATAATCTGGCGGTTTAGGGGTTAATAGTGTATTTAGGTACTTTGTGATGTGGGGGAAGGTGGTTTAGGGGCTAATAGTGTATTTAGTGTAACTATTTCACCTAGGCAAATAGTTTGCTCATTAAAAGGTGTGCAATGCGCCTATGCTCAAAGTTGGGCTACCCAATCTCATAGGGTGGACATGTCAACCATTGTTGTGAAGATGCACAAGATCAGTCCACATAACGAATCTGTTTTACGTAGAACTTGGCAATGTTACTTAAATGAGGTCCTTATTCACATTACATGTGTTAATAGGAGTAGCACATAACCCTGGTTTATAGTGATTACGTTATGTATTTGCAGTTAGATGGCAGCATTGGATTTCCAAACAGAAATCATGGCGTTTGTTTACAGTCTATTGTATACGCCCACTAGGGGAGATTTTTAAGTTTCGAATGGTAGCTGTATTTAAAAGCTACGATTACACAGCATTCATGTCTGATGAAACGGTGAGAATAAATGCAGAGAAATGCGTTACAGGGGGTCACCACCTCATCCCCTGTTTGTACTTGTTTGGTTGTATTTATTTATATATTTAATAAATGTGTTTTAACCACGACCTACAGTACATTTAGCTTTTATGTGGCTGTACCAGTGGGGGGGAGAGGGGGAATATTGGATAATGCACATATTTGAGGCAAAAGCAAGAGGTGTTTAATGCCGTTTTAATTCATATTTAATAGTTTTTAAAGGATCATGAAACCCCAATTTTTTTTTCATGATTAAAGGGACAGTCTACACCAGAATTTTTGTTTTTTTAAAAGATAGATAATCCCTTTATTATCCCTTTCCCAGTTTTGCATAACCAACCCTGTTATATAAAAACACTTTTTACCTCTGTGATTACCTTGTATATAAGCCTCTGCAGACTGGTCCTTTATTTAAGTTCTTTTGACAGACTTGCATTTAAGTCAATCCGTGCTGACTCCTAGGTAACTCCACAGGCATGAACTTACTCCCTCATGTTGTAAAAAACTTTCACAATGCACTCAGATAAGAGGTGAACTTTAAGGGCTAAGAAATTAGCATATAAGCCTACCTAGGTATATGTTTCAACTAAGAATCCCAAGAGAACAAAACAAAATTGGAAGGTTTTTTAAAATCACATGTCCTATCTGAATCATGAAAGTTTATTTTTGACTAGACTGTCCCTTTAAGATAGAGGGTTTGAGATTTTAAAGACCAATGATTCTTAACTGCTGTTTCTAGTGAGCCTGAAGGCTCACATGGAAACAGATGTATTAGGTTTTATACAGTGCTTAAAGGGACACTGAACCCACCTTTTTTTTTTCATGATTCAGATATTATGTAATTGTATATATAGGGGCCGAATTATTAACGGGATACTAAACCCAATTTTTTTATTTCATGATTCAGATAGAGCATGCAATTTTAAGCAACTTTCTAATCTACTCCTATTATCAATTTTTCTTCATTCTCTTGCTATCTTTATTTGAAATGTAAGTTTAGAAGCCGGACCATTTTTGGTTCACAACCTGGGATGTTCTTGCTGATTGGTGGCTAAATGCACCCACCAAAAAGCAAGTGCTGTCCTGTGTACTAAACCAAAAATTGTCTGGCTCCTTTTGTTTTAGTCCTGAGGACTAGAATTGTACTGTGCAGACTTCACAAGTCTAGTATTTATTCATAAATGCCTCTATTTAGCTTCAGCAGAGCCTATACAAGATAAGATGATGTAAAGCAATGCAAGTTTTAATAAAATAATGACAGTCACTAGTTGTGCCTACTTAAATAACAAGGATAAAGTGTTTATGTGTTTGTGTGTAAGTATGTGTGTATTTGTGTTTGTGTTTAAGTATGTGTTTGTGTGTTTGTATTTGTGTGTATTTGTGTGCGTGTGTGTATATGTGTGTTTCTGTATGTGCGTGTACGTGTTTGTGTGTTTGTTTTTGTGTGTGTGATTGTATGTGTGTGTGTTTTTGTGTGTGTGTAACATACATAGTAACATAGTAACATAGTAGATGAGGTTAAAAAAAAGACCGAAGTACATTGAGTTCAACCTATACAAATCTAATATACTTACAAAAAAGCTCCGGTTGAGCTTAAATTAATTCCATTAAAACGTGACCTATTTTACACAAGCAATTATATTCCTGAATTCTGTTTCTAGCCAGAAATGTATCCAAACCATTTGTAAATGTATCTAAGGTATTGGCATTCACTACCTCCTTTGGTAATGAGTTCCACAATTGTATTGCTCTTACAGTGAAAATAAGTTTCTGTTGCAGGAGATTAGATCTCATTTCCTCCAGCCATAAATTGTGACCTCTTCTCACAAACATTTTTTTTGGAATAAACACAGCCTCTGCCATTTCTGTATATGGGCCTTGAATATATTTATATAAAGTAATCATGTCCCCTCTCAAGCACCTTTTTTTTCTAGAGAAAACAGACCCAGCTTGGCTAACCTCTCCTCATAGCTTAAATTTTCCATTCCCCTTGTTAGCTTTGTGGCCCTTCTCTAAACTTTTTCAAGGTCTACAATGTATTTTTTTGAGATTGGTCTCCAGAACTGCACTCCAGGAGAGGTCTTACCAGGGACTTATATAAAGGAAAAGATTGTACAACAAATGCTGATGCCAATCATGGATTATGGGGATGTAGTATATGCTTGAAACAATGTATCATAAACAAAACACTCACTTTCCACAGCACGGAGCAGGCTTACCAAGCCCAATGTAAATACATGAAAACAAAAATGTTCCAGCTGGTGCAAATCCAAAAACCTTTTATTTTGCAATGTGGGATACAAACAGAAGCAACGTTTCAGGCCAACAATCAGCCCTTTCTCAAGCTTGACCATAAGTGAATATACAAACATTTAAATAGCCCTAATGGCGCAAAAAAATTGTGATTCAGTCAGTGGCAATACTGCCATCTAGTGTAAAATTTCAAAATAGTATGTATTTCAACCATATATTAAAGTTCATCCATTATAAATGATTAAATAAATATAATAATAAATATAACAATAAATATATCATCACCTAGTGTATAATAAATATATAATCTATATATGAAAAAATCCATAAAGAAGAAAAATATCAAAAAGTAACTACAAATAAATCTTAAACATTTCATATTAATATCATTGTACTAATAGATAAATCTCTTATTTAATAAAGTTAAAATATCTTTTACTTATATACCAGAATCATATTTTGACTCTCGTATAACAACCACAATTCATTTTAAATTAAAAACATATATCAGATGTGTAAACTTAAAAAAACAGAATATAACATTATTTTCATCAATAGGCCACTACATATGAATATAGATAAAAAATTGGATATTCAACCCACATGTACACACGCATGCAAACACACATAAAAATGATGTGCATGCATCCATGTGTACATGTGTATGCACAACAACAATGAAGATGGACCATCCTAGAGGAACTTTTAGGATTTATATAATTTGTATAATTAATACACCTATACAAAAATAAGAATTTACAACTTTATATCAAATGAAAATAAAACTACCAAAAGGCTGTCCAATTACATTCTCTGTCGTGGGAGAGGCCGACAGCCTCATTGTTTACCGCACAGGATGGGGTGAGTGAGACACTGTTCTCCAAGCAAATTGAAGTTAAGAGGGAAACTAAAAAGAAAAATGATGCGGACTTGTCTGCAGAATATAGAGATCCTCAATTCTGCAAAGTTGTTAGTAACACTAACATGGACATTGTTCAAGATGGACAATTTTCTGAGAAATGTTTTAATGTTTCCTGTAGTAATAAAGATATTATGGATAATAAGAATATTGTAGACAATATTTCAGGAATTAATCTATCTGACACAGAAGTTTCTTTTTTGAATAAAGGGTTGTCATATTGCCCGGTAAACAAAGGTAACTTGTTTCAAATTAAACAAGAGTTACATAGGTTCTTTAGATCCATTGAGCTAAAATTATTTTTTGATAAGGAAGCTAATGTAGATGATATTAGGATATGCAGGAAAGAGAATGACATGTTAACCTGTAAGTCTGTTGGTTTGAAAAATCAGAGTAAATTTAACCCACAAATTATTGACAACAGTGTCAATACATTTTTTGAATTAGTTCTCAGTGATGTGGAAAATCTGTTTGTGAAACCGGATTATGTATTTCAGCAACAAAAGGTGAAATTTGATACAGATTTGGCCTCACTGAAAACAATTAAAGAGAAGAAGGGGTTAACCATTAAAGGTGCGGATAAGGGTGGAACCCTGGTCATAATGAAACAAAAGGCTTATATGGCAGAAATTATGCAACAGTTGAGTGATGTGTCAGTATATACAGAAATTAGTTTTGATCCAACATACAAAATACTATGGCCTAGATTTGGAGTTTGGCGGTAGAAGGGCTGTTAACGCTCCGCGGGTTTTTTTCTGGCCGCACCATAAATTTAACTCTGGTATCGAGAGTTCAAACAAATGCTGCGTTAGGCTCCAAAAAAGGAGCGTAGAGCATTTTTACCGCAAATGCAACTCTCGATACCAGAGTTGCTTACGGACGCGGCCAGCCTCAAAAACGTGCTCGTGCACAATTCTCCCATAGGAAACAATGGGGCTGTTTGAGCTGAAAAAAAACCTAACACCTGCAAAAAAGCAGCGTTCAGCTCCTAACGCAGCCCCATTGTTTCCTATGGGGAAACACTTCCTACGTCTGCACCTAACACTCTAACATGAACCCCGAGTCTAAACACCCCTAACCTTACACTTATTAACCCCTAATCTGCCGCCCCCGCTATCGCTGACCCCTGCATATTTTTTTTAACCCCTAATCTGCCGCTCCGTAAACCGCCGCAACCTACGTTATCCCTATGTACCCCTAATCTGCTGCCCTAACATCGCCGACCCCTATATTATATTTATTAACCCCTAATCTGCCCCCCTCAACGTCGCCGACACCTGCCTACACTTATTAACCCCTAATCTGCCGAGCGGACCTGAGCGCTACTATAATAAAGTTATTAACCCCTAATCCGCCTCACTAACCCTATCATAAATAGTATTAACCCCTAATCTGCCCTCCCTAACATCGCCGACACCTACCTTCAATTATTAACCCCTAATCTGCCGAGCGGACCTCACCGCTATTCTAATAAATGTATTAACCCCTAAAGCTAAGTCTAACCCTAACACTAACACCCCCCTAAGTTAAATATAATTTACATCTAACGAAATAAATTAACTCTTATTAAATAACTTATTCCTATTTAAAGCTAAATACTTACCTGTAAAATAAATCCTAATATAGCTACAATATAAATTATAATTATATTATAGCTATTTTAGGATTAATATTTATTTTACAGGCAACTTTGTAATTATTTTAACCAGGTACAATAGCTATTAAATAGTTAAGAACTATTTAATAGTTACCTAGTTAAAATAATAACAAATTTACCTGTAAAATAAATCCTAACCTAAGATATAATTAAACCTAACACTACCCTATCAATAAATTAATTAAATAAACTACCTACAATTACCTACAATTAACCTAACACTACACTATCAATAAATTAATTAAACACAATTCCTACAAATAAATACAATTAAATAAACTAGCTAAAGTACAAAAAATAAAAAAGAACTAAGTTACAAAAACTAAAAAAATATTTACAAACATAAGAAAAATATTACAACAATTTTAAACTAATTACACCTACTCTAAGCCCCCTAATAAAATAACAAAGCCCCCCAAAATAAAAAAATCCCTACCCTATTCTAAATTAAAAAAGTTAAAAGCTCTTTTACCTTACCAGCCCTGAACAGGGCCCTTTGCGGGGCATGCCCCAAGAATTTCAGCTCTTTTGCCTGTAAAAGAATAAATACAATACCCCCCCCCCAACATTACAACCCACCACCCACATACCCCTAATCTAACCCAAACCCCCCTTAAATAAACCTAACACTAAGCCCCTGAAGATCTTCCTACCTTGTCTTCACCATCCAGGTTCACCGATCCGTCCTGAAGAGCTCCTCCGATGTCCTGATCCAAGCCCAAGCGGGGGGCTGAAGAGGTCCATGATCCGGTCAAAGTCTTCATCCAAGCGGGGCAGAAGAGGATCTTCCATCCGATTGAAGTCATCATCCAGGCGGCATCTTCTATGGTCTTCCATCCGGAGCGAAGCGGCAGGATCCTGAAGACCTCCAGCGCGGAACATCCATCCGGACCAACGACTGAACGACGAATGACTGTTCCTTTAAGGGACGTCATCCAAGATGGCGTCCCTCGAATTCCGATTGGCTGATATGATTCTATCAGCCAATCGGAATTAAGGTAGGAATTTTCTGATTGGCTGATGGAATCAGCCAATCAGAATCAAGTTCAATCCGATTGGCTGATCCAATCAGCCAATCAGATTGAGCTCGCATTCTATTGGCTGTTCCGATCAGCCAATAGAATGCGAGCTCAATCTGATTGGCTGATTGGATCAGCCAATCGGATTGAACTTGATTCTGATTGGCTGATTCCATCAGCCAATCAGAAAATTCCTACCTTAATTCCGATTGGCTGATAGAATCCTATCAGCCAATCGGAATTCGAGGGACGCCATCTTGGATGACGTCCCTTAAAGGAACAGTCATTCGTCGTTCAGTCGTCGGTCCAGATGGATGTTCCGCGCTGGAGGTCTTCAGGATCCTGCCGCTTCGCTCCGGATGGAAGACCATAGAAGATGCCGCCTGGATGATGACTTCAATCGGATGGAAGATCCTCTTCTGCCCCGCTTGGATGAAGACTTTGACCGGATCATGGACCTCTTCAGCCCCCCGCTTGGGCTTGGATCAGGACATCGGAGGAGCTCTTCAGGACGGATCGGTGAACCTGGATGGTGAAGACAAGGTAGGAAGATCTTCAGGGGCTTAGTGTTAGGTTTATTTAAGGGGGGTTTGGGTTAGATTAGGGGTATGTGGGTTGTGGGTTGTAATGTTGGGGGGGGTATTGTATTTATTCTTTTACAGGCAAAAGAGCTGAAATTCTTGGGGCATGCCCCGCAAAGGGCCCTGTTCAGGGCTGGTAAGGTAAAAGAGCTTTTAACTTTTTTAATTTAGAATAGGGTAGGGAATTTTTTATTTTGGGGGGCTTTGTTATTTTATTAGGGGGCTTAGAGTAGGTGTAATTAGTTTAAAATTGTTGTAATATTTTTCTTATGTTTGTAAATATTTTTTTAGTTTTTGTAACTTAGTTCTTTTTTATTTTTTGTACTTTAGCTAGTTTATTTAATTGTATTTATTTGTAGGAATTGTGTTTAATTAATTTATTGATAGTGTAGTGTTAGGTTAATTGTAGGTAATTGTAGGTAGTTTATTTAATTAATTTATTGATAGGGTAGTGTTAGGTTTAATTGTAACTTAGGTTAGGATTTATTTTACAGGTAATTTTGTTATTATTTTAACTAGGTAACTATTAAATAGTTCTTAACTATTTAATAGCTATTGTACCTGGTTAAAATAATTACAAAGTTGCCTGTAAAATAAATATTAATCCTAAAATAGCTACAATATAATTATAATTTATATTGTAGCTATATTAGGATTTATTTTACAGGTAAGTATTTAGCTTTAAATAGGAATAATTTATTTAATAAGAGTTAATTTATTTCGTTAGATTTAAATTATATTTAACTTAGGGGGGTGTTAGTGTTAGGTTTAGACTTAGCTTTAGGGGTTAATACATTTATTATAGTAGCGATGAGCTCCGGTCGGCAGATTAGGGGTTAATAATTGAAGGTAGGTGTCGGCGATGTTAGGGAGGGCAGATTAGGGGTTAATACTATTTATGATAGGGTTAGTGAGGCGGATTAGGGGTTAATAACTTTATTATAGTAGCGCTCAGGTCCGCTCGGCAGATTAGGGGTTAATAAGTGTAGGCAGGTGTCGGCGACGTTGAGGGGGGCAGATTAGGGGTTAATAAATATAATATAGGGGTCGGCGGTGTTAGGGGCAGCAGATTAGGGGTACATAGGGATAACGTAGATGGCGGCGCTTTGCGGTCGGAAGATTAGGGGTTAATTATTTTAAGTAGCTGGCGGCGACGTTGTGGGGGGCAGGTTAGGGGTTAATAAATGTAATACAGGGGTCGGCGGGGTTAGGGGCAGCAGATTAGGGGTACATAAGTATAACGTAGGTGGCGGTCGGCAGATTAGGGGTTAAAATATTTTAATCGAGTGTCGGCGATGTGGGGGGAGCTCGGTTTAGGGGTACATAGGTAGTTTATGGGTGTTAGTGTACTTTAGGGTACAGTAGTTAAGAGCTTTATGAACCGGCGTTAGCCCAGAAAGCTCTTAACTCCTGCTATTTTCAGGCGGCTGGAGTTTTGTCGTTAGAGCTCTAACGCTCACTTCAGAAACGACTCTAAATACCGGCGTTAGGAAGATCCCATTGAAAAGATAGGATACGCAAATGGCGTAGGGGGATCTGCGGTATGGAAAAGTCGCGGCTGAAAAGTGAGCGTTAGACCCTTTAATCACTGACTCCAAATACCAGCGGGCGCCCAAAACCAGCGCTGGTTTTCACGGCTACCGCCGAACTCTAAATCTAGGCCAATGTGAGATTACTGATATTTTATCCAATGCTGTATCTAAGGGATTAATTTCTAAGGATATGAGAGATTTTTTGCAGGTTAAATATCCCATTAAACCTGTCATATATTGCCTACCTAAAATTCACAAAAACAAAAGTATGCCACCGGGTAGGCCAATTGTGGCTGGCACGGGGTCCATCTTTTCAAATATCTTGATCTTCCTTGATAAAATATTACAGCCATATGTCACTAAATCATCTTCTTACATCAAAGATACCAATGATTTTTTTTATAAATTGGGAGATCTTAATGAATCAAGTCAGAAGGCTATTTTATTTACCCTTGACGTGTCCAGTTTGTACAGGTCAATTAAACATACAAGTGGGATAGCCTCAGTAGCCAAAATGTTGAATAATGATAAAAGATACAATATGGCTCAGATACAATTCTTTGTAAATTTATTGGAATTAATTTTGTATGCAAATTATTTTCTTTTTAAAGAAACTTTCTACTTCCAAAGAAAAGGGACAGCCATGGGGTCCAATGTTGCCCCTACATATGCCAACATATTTGTTACAGAAGCATTAGTTATTTTGTTGTGAAAAGCTTATTTCCCAGCAGCAATGCCTGAACCAGCAAGCCAGCGCCTAAGAAGGGCTCCAAGAAAACCATAACAAGTTTCATTTCATAAAGAGTTAACTCTTTTTTTTCAGCTTTTAGAAACTATTGTCTAATCACCTCTGGAGCCAGACTGCTAATTGATAAGATGAACTTGTAAACTTGTTATCTTAAGTACTGTAATCCTATTGTGGCCTGTCAAAGGACAGTGCTCTCTATCTAAATGTGTGATGGGGGATTTTGTGCTTCCCCCCCTCTCCCCCTGGGAGTGCCCTGTGTGCATGTAACCTTAATAAAAAGCAGGCTGGGCATCCCAGTCCTGAGTTCTTGTTTTGACCCTCAATCGCAGCGTTGACTCGTTTTTGTGGGCAGAAGGGTATCCTAGCTGTACTGCAGCTAAGGGAGATTATTCTATATTTGCGAGACTCATATAGAATACTATGGAAAGCAGCTTCTCCCCTCTTTAGCAATAGGGATCCAGGCTACTAAGCGGTCCATCTCTCAGCGAGACTAAGGGTAACCGTAACATTTGGCGGCAGCGGCGGGATTTTCCTGGATTTCCTAGGAGAGGTACAGAACGGATGGAGAGCGCTTACGAAAAATTGAAGCGTACAACCCTAAAGGATTTACTTGAAAGCAGAGGGGGGTACGCCAGCAACCGGCCGAGGAGAGAGCTGATCGCAGAATTGACCGAACTGGATCAGAGCTTCACAATGGCGGAAACACCGACCACGATTAGTGACGAAAAAACCAGGATTGTTCGGGAAAGGCTCTCATTATACGGGCCGAACCCCTCCATGGAATTGGTACAGCAGTTGATGGCGGAGGCGGACGAGGATATACGAGAGACTCGAGCCCACGAACTCAACCTAGCGAACGCACACCGCAATGCTGAAGCCCCGCAGGTAATCATCCCTGTCGAAAATGCTGGGAGGCCCAAGATACCCTATGCGGCATTTCGACCCTTCCTAGAGAGCGAGACAGGGATTGATGAATATTTGGCGGACTTCGAAAGGCAATGTGCCCTGCACCAGATTCCCAACAGAGAGTGGCCCACGATATTGTCTGGGAAACTATCCGAGCGAGCCCTGGAAGCCTTTCGTACTCTGGGTGCTGAGGAAGTGACACAGTATGAGCTAGTTAAGGAGACACTGTTGCGACGGTACGCTGTAACTCCGGACACGTATCGCCGACAGTTTCGGGGCACGGAAAAGAAGCCTAACGATACCCATATGGAATGGGCGCACCGAATGCGGAGAGCGGCAAATCACTGGCTGAGCGGAAGTAAAGCGGTGACTGGGGAGGAAATTTTCCAATTGTTTCTCTTAGAACATTTTTATAATGGCATGGAACAGCAAGGGAAGGAATGGCTGCGAGACAGGCGGCCTTCTACCTTAGAAGAAGCAGCCAAATTGGCCGATGAACATTATGACTCCCGTCTTCACGAACCCATGAACTACCGAGCTCCAGCACGGGTCGAACCCAGAGAGGTTTACCGTGCACCCCCTCGTGCTGAATTCCGAGCCCCGGTGCCCACAGGGCCCGTCCGACACTCAGGACCACCCAATAACAGCTCTGAGCGTCCCAGACCGACTTGCCACCGATGCAAGCAACCAGGGCATTTCATGGCTAGCTGCCCCCTTAATACGCACCAGACACCCAGGAATTACAATGACCCCTCTGGGTCCTATCGTCCGGCCCGGGCCCTCTGTGTTAACCAAGAGGCCCCTATGGAGGGATATGTGGGGCCGCTTCACGAGGCAGACCCTGTATATGCTGCCTCAGATAACCGCCAGCACCATCGGCAGAGGGTATGGCTCGAGGGGCGATCTACCGAGGGATTGCGAGACACAGGGGCTACTATCACGCTGGTACAGAGTCATTTGGTGCCAGAGCACAAGCGATCCGGACAGACTGTGGCCGTTAGAGTGGCGGGGGGGGATGTGTACAAAATTCCAACAGCTAAAGTGCATCTTGATTGGGGAGCGGGAAAGGGGGCTGTGAACGTGGGCCTAATGGATAATTTACCTGCCGAAGTACTACTGGGCAACGATTTGGGCCCCATGACTTCTGCCTATGCTCCAGTATGCAACAACGAGGCGGACCCAGTGACTACACGGGCCCAAGCCCGGACGGAGCGAGAGCTTTCACCAGTGCGGGAGACACAGGTAAGACCTACCCCGACCTTGCCTGACAGGTTAGGCCCCATACCCTGGGACACCCCAGATGCTTTCGAGGCAGAGTCTAAGACTGACCCGACCTTACAAAAGTACCGGGAACGAGCAGAGACCGGAGGGGGCGGGGCAGATAACGAAACATTCTTATGGGAAAAAGGGAAACTATACCGCTGGACAGAGAAAAGGGGACAGCGTAGGCGACAGCTGGTAGTGCCCCACAAATACCGTCAAGAAATCCTCAAAATAGGCCACGACATCCCCTTAGCAGGCCACCTAGCCGTTACCCGTACCCTACACCGCATTACTCACACGTTCTTTTGGCCAGGGGTGCACGCTGACGTTAGAACTTACTGTAACACCTGCGATGTGTGTCAACGAGTAGGAAGGCGAGGCGATCACCCTAAAGCCCAGCTAGTAAATATGCCCATTGTAGAGGAACCCTTCAGCCGGGTTGCTATTGACCTAGTGGGACCACTGGCTACCCCTAGTCCCTCCGGTAAGCGATACATTCTTACCGTAGTGGACTACGCTACCAGGTACCCAGAGGCTGTCGCCCTATCCAACATACAAGCGGATACGGTAGCGAATGCACTAGTACAGGTGTTCTCCCGGGTAGGATTTCCAAAAGAAATCCTATCCGACCGAGGCACCCAATTTACGGCTGAATTGACCCAACAACTCTGGCAGGTTTGCAAAATTAAGTCCCTCCTAAGCTCCCCATACCACCCCCAGACGAACGGGCTGTGTGAGAGGTTCAATGGGACCCTCAAGCAAATGCTCAAGACGTTCACTCAGGAATACCGAGACTGGGAACGCTTCCTGCCGCACCTCCTATTTGCTTATCGGGAGGTGCCCCAGGAAACGACAGGGTTCTCTCCCTTCGAGTTGCTCTACGGAAGAAAGGTACGGGGACCCCTAAACCTGATCCGGGAGCACTGGGAGGGAGAGATGGAGGCTGACGGTGTCCCAATTGTGCCATACGTGCTGGAACTCAGGGACCGAATGGAGCAATTAGCCAAATCCGTGCGGGCTAATCTCCAGTTGGCCCAGAGAAGACAGAAAGTATGGTACGATCGGGGGGCCCGAAAGAGAATCTTCACCATAGGACAAAAGGTGTTAGTACTTAAGCCGGTGAAGACAGACAAATTGCAGGCGTCCTGGCAGGGTCCCTACCAGATCGTAGAGAAAAGGGGAGACACCACTTATGTGATAGCTAGCTGCCACGACAACAATCTTAGAAAGACATTCCATGTAAACATGCTCAAGGAATATTTTGAGCGACCAGAGAACGTGACGGCCATATGTTGTTCCCCTCAGGAAGACCCCGACAGTTTACCCATTCCAGACCTATTAGAAAAGAGCCTCCCCACAGGTATAGTGGCTCAGGTTCAGATAGGGGACCAACTTAGCCCCACTGAAAGGGAGCAGCTCAACCAACTCCTCCAGTCCAAACACCTCACCTTCTCCCCGAAGCCAGGGTACACTACTTTAACCACCCACCAGGTAGATACTCCGGGACAAGCTCCCTTGCGCCAGGCTCCGTACCGAATCCCCGAAGCAGTTAGGACAGGAATGAAGAAGGAGATCGATGAGATGCTCCAGCTCAGGGTAATTGAGCCCTCCGATAGTCCCTGGGCCTCCCCAGTTGTCTTGGTGCCCAAGAAAGATGGGACCACCCGGTTCTGCGTAGACTATCGGAGGCTCAATGAAAATACCGTGACGGACGCTTACCCTATGCCCAGGGTAGACGAGCTACTCGATCGTATAGCCAGGGGAAATTACCTGACCACTATTGACCTCTGCAAAGGTTACTGGCAGATTCCCCTGGCCCCGGAGGCTATCCCCAAGTCGGCATTCGTCACCCCATTCGGCTTATATCAGTTTAGGGTAATGCCGTTTGGGATGAAGAATGCCCCAGCTACATTCCAGCGCTTGGTGGATAGGCTCCTGGATGGCTTCCAGAGTTTTGCTTGCGCCTACCTGGACGACATAGCGATCCACAGTGAGTCCTGGGAGGACCACTTAGCTCATGTGGGAATGGTTCTGGATCAGATCCGGGCTGCTGGCCTGACTCTGAAGCCAGAAAAATGCCACTTTGGTATGGCCGAGGTACAGTACCTGGGTCACCGGGTGGGGTGTGGAAAGCAGCGACCAGAGCCGGCCAAAATAGAAGCTGTCGCCAATTGGCCCACCCCCATCACTAAGACTCAGGTCCTAGCCTTCCTGGGCACGGCAGGGTACTATAGACGGTTCGTACCAGACTACAGCACACTTGCCAAACCCCTGACTGACTTGACCAAGAAGAACTTACCTCGACAGGTCCTGTGGTCTCCCCACTGTGAAACGGCTTTCCAGGCTCTCAAAAATGCTCTAATTAACGCTCCTGTCTTGGCGGCCCCAGCCCTTAACAAACGTTTTATCGTCCATACCGATGCTTCCATGTTCGGGCTGGGAGCCGTCCTCAGCCAAGTAGGCGAAGATGGAGGGGAGCATCCAGTTGCCTACATCAGCCGGAAGCTCCTGCCCCGCGAAGTCAGCTATGCAGCGGTCGAAAAGGAGTGTTTGGCTTTGGTGTGGGCATTAAAGAAATTGACTCCCTATTTATATGGTCAGGAGTTCACTCTGGTCACCGACCATAACCCGTTGGTGTGGCTGAACCGGGTCTCTGGAGATAACGGCAGGCTATTACGTTGGAGCTTATCGTTGCAAACCTTCAATTTCACCATTACTTACAGACCTGGGAAACAGAATGGCAACGCCGACGGGTTGTCCAGACAAACCGACCTCAGCCCCGCATAACCAGCGGTCTGGACAGCCTTAGTCTGCCCCGAAAAGGGGTCAGACCGTGTCTGCCAGAGTGTTCCACAGAAAGGGAGCAATGTTACAGAAGCATTAGTTATTTTGTTGTGAAAAGCTTATTTCCCAGCAGCAATGACTGAACCAGCAAGCCAGCGCCTAAGAAGGGCTCCAAGAAAACCATAACAAGTTTCATTTCATAAAGAGTTAACTCTTTTTTTTCAGCTTTTAGAAACTATTGTCTAATCACCTCTGGAGCCAGACTGCTAATTGATAAGATGAACTTGTAAACTTGTTATCTTAAGTACTGTAATCCTATTGTGGCCTGTCAAAGGACAGTGCTCTCTATCTAAATGTGTGATGGGGGATTTTGTGCTTCCCCCCCTCTCCCCCTGGGAGTGCCCTGTGTGCATGTAACCTTAATAAAAAGCAGGCTGGGCATCCCAGTCCTGAGTTCTTGTTTTGACCCTCAATCGCAGCGTTGACTCGTTTTTGTGGGCAGAAGGGTATCCTAGCTGTACTGCAGCTAAGGGAGATTATTCTATATTTGCGAGACTCATATAGAATACTATGGAAAGCAGCTTCTCCCCTCTTTAGCAATAGGGATCCAGGCTACTAAGCGGTCCATCTCTCAGCGAGACTAAGGGTAACCGTAACAATATTTATGATTAATTTTGAGGAATTGTTTGTTTATGAACATCCATTGTTTAAACAGTATGGTGCCACATGGTGGTGTTTTATTGACAATGTGTTTGGCATATGGTATGGCGACATTGGATCCCTATTGGCATTCATTGGTGACCTTAATTGTTCAGTTAATGGCATTAAATTCACTTTGTCGTATGATGAATATTCTATTCAGTTTTTGGACACAAAATTTTTTAAAGGTGAATTTGGATTGAAGGCAGATATTTATTCTAAACCTACTGATAGAAATAACACATTATTATTTGAAAGCTTTCATCCACCTTCCACCTTTAAGGCAGTCCCTAAAAGTCAACTGTTAAGGGTTGATCGTATAGTATCTGACCCTACAGTAAAAAAGGTTTGTGTGGAAGAAATGTCAGATAGATTTATCCAGAGAGGTTATCCTAAAACACTTATAGAGAACATAAAACAGGATGTGGTTGTTGCTGATAGCAAGTCTAGAACAATGAAGAGAATAAAAGATGGTTCTAAGAATTCAGAGAGGTTTAAATTTGTTTCTCAATACAATGCTAGGAGTTATCAAGTTAATAAAATTATTCGAAAATATTGGCACATTTTATATAAATGTCATCCAGAAGTAGGTGCCTTTAAACATTTCCCTATGCCAGCTTACAAACGTAGCCCTAATATTAAAGATAAATTGGTGAGAGCTGATAATGGGGTTAGTAAAAAATATACAGAGTACCCTAACTGGCCGAACACGTAAAGGTTGTTATTAGTGATGTCGCGAATAGTTGGCGGGCGAACATATGCGATGTTCGATCCGCCCCCTATTCGTCATCATTGAGTAATACTTTGACCCTGTACCTCACAGTCAGCAGGCACATTCCAGCCAATCAGCAGCAGACCCTCCCGCCCAGACCCTCTGCCTGGACAGCATCCACTTTAGATTAATTTGGAAGCTGCATTCTTAGTGAGAGGAGGGACAGTGTAGCTGCTGCTGATTGAATAGGGAAATCTATAGCTAGGCTAGTGTATTCAGTGTCCACTACAGTCCTGAAGGACTCATCTGATCTCTGTTGTAAGGACAGCACCCCAAAAAGCCCTTTTTAGGGCTAGAACATCTGCTTTTTTTTTTTTTCCTTTGTAATCTAATTGCAGTTGCCTGCCTGCCAGCATGTGTGTCAGACTCACAGCGTATACTGTGCCCACTTGCCCAGTGCCACCACTCATATCTGGTGTAACAGTAGTGTAGATTTTAAAAAAACAACACTTTTTTGACTGTGTTAAATAATAGCAGTCAGTTTCCTTCACACGTATGCATTTCAGTGCCTGCCAGGGCACAATGTCGCCCCAGTGCAACTCATATCTGGTGTAACAGTAGTGTAGATTTAAAAAAAAAAAAAAAACTTTTTTGACTGTGTTAAATAATAGCAGTCAGTTTCCTTCACACGTGTGCGTTTCAGGGCCTGCCTGCCAGGGCACAGTGTCACCCCAGTGCAACTCATATCTGGTGTAACAGTAGTGTAGATTTAAAAAAAAAAAAACACTTTTTTGACTGTGTTAAATAATAGCAGTCAGTTTCCTTCACACGTGTGCGTTTCAGTGCCTGCCTGCCAGGGCACAGTGTCACCCCCGTGCAACTCATATCTGGTGTAACAGTAGTATAGATTTAAAAAAAAAACAACACTTTTTTGACTGTGTTAAAGGGACAGTCTAGACCCAATATTTATTCTTTAATACTTATTGTTACATACCAAACAAGTATCTTGCAATGGTTTCAACATTTATAAGCTTGTAAGAAGTACATGAAACTTTTAAATAATCATCGTTTGTTAGCAACTGAAAATGGCCACCAAGCTCCACCCACTGCTTTCTTCTTCTCTAACTAGCCCTTTTCTTGTGTGACAGTTTAGCAGTGCACGTTTACTATTTTTCAGTTAGCTATTTCAAATTGTACATGTTCAGTTTTTTTTTGTCTCAGCTAGAAATGCAGGGGACATTTATTGTAGGCGGACCGGCATCGGTTATAAGAACTATTGATAGTTATTGTGGCTGTCTAATGGCAGCTCTGTTTGCTTTTTACTTGTGATTTTTTTCTACTGTGAGTGATTATCATATAAATAATCTTTATATTCTTGTGGTCATTTTTTTTATTTTCTTCAATTATTGATTTATGTTACTGTTAATAAAGGAAATTTAACTCCTCATTACTTATGAATTTTATTTAAAAAAATGTTTTTTCCTGATTTCCCTATCTCTGCACGCAGACACAGCAATGCACCTCCCCCTCATTTTATGTATAGTTGTGCCGGTGTAGTGTCGAAATCTGCGATAGCCACGAGCACTGAGCACAATCAAATTGCTACTGCTGGTGTAGTGTCAAAATCTGCGACCCGACGGAATGTGCGACCGTCATGTCACCACATTCCTGAGCGCACACATGACTAGTTGACCACCAATCACCTGCTAGAGACACCTCCTTCTAGATTTCGACACTACACCGTGAGGGTTCGCAGAAACAGACGGAACAGCTGAGCCTGTCAGATTTTGCAGCCTTCATCGAAGCGCTGCTGTTCCACAGATTACCATGCCTTCATACATTTATTAGCAGTCCTGGGAAACGGATAGTAATATGGAAATGGCTATGAAAGTTAAAAATATGTTGAAACTTTGACTAGCAGCTGCTCCATTTCATTCTTTCTCCATTATATTATGCTGCTGTTTATATTTTTTTAAATTTACCATTTATCTGTATGTTTTCCACGGATGAAGACAGTTAAAAAAAACGCTAACATCTTGCATCATTTATGAAAACATACAGATAACAGGTAAATTTAAAAAAATATAAACAGCATCATGATAGTAAGAATATAATGGAGAAAGAATTAAATGGAGCAGTCGCTCGTCAAAAGTTTGAACCTAATTTAACTTTCATAGGCATTTCCATATTAGTAGTATTTGTTTCCCAGGACTGTTAATAAATGTATGAAGGCATGGTAATCTGTGGAACAGCAGCTCTTCGGTGAAGGCTGCAAAATCTGACAGGCTCAGCTGTTCCGTCTGTTTCTGCGACCCCTCACGGTGTAGTGTCGAAATCTAGAAGGAGGTGTCTCTAGCAGGTGATTGGTGGTCAACTAGTCATGTGTGCGCTCAGGAATGTGGTGACGTGACGGTCGCACATTCCGTTGGGTCGCAGATTTTGACACTACACCAGCAGTAGCAATTTGATTGTGCTCAGTGCTCGTGGCTATCTATTACATGAACGGTGCCTCTTTTTCTGTGGTTACAACTCATGATCACTCCTTTTAGTTTTGTGAGAGGAGATTAAGCCAGAGCTTGTCATTTAGACTAGGTAGGAGGTGTACTAAGCTCACTTATCAGTCAGTCTGTGTTGATTTTGTGTGCAGGTAATTTATTCCTTTGTATGTCATTTGCAAACCTTAATTTCAGGACCACAAACTATCCTTATGACTGAATACTGTAGATTTGTAAATGTAATTTGCAATATATCTCTAGCTTATTAATGTGTGTGTGTGTGTATATATATATATATATATATATATATATATATATATATATATATATATATATATATATATATATATATATATATATATACACATATACACACAAAACAGTCAGAAGCTTCCTTAGATCCTTACTTTACAAAAATATGAAACTCCAGTCCCCCTCTTCATCTCTATCTTTCTGGCTGTTATGAAATCCTCCTGCCCAGTGAAGAACTTGCAATTTTTGACTCAGGGTGAAATTATAATCCAGTGGCCCAGCCCCCCAGGTACAGCACTTTTACACTAGTAGAACTAGTATTAATAGGAATGTTTTTTTAGCTATAAGTGCAAGTAATAGCTTAGATCACATACATCCTATTGCATCTGTATTCATACACCTGTAGACCTATTTATATAAAATATACATCCAAATGAGATGTCTGTTTACCCAAATTCCCAAATCAAAGATCAGGTCAGATGCACAGCTATTTCATGCCAGTGATATGTAAAAAATAATACTTCTGAACAGACACATGGACTTAGCAGCCCCCTTTGTTGCTGTTTAATGCCTTAATAAAAACTCATATTAAATGTTTGATGCTTGCAGACCACTTTATGCCGGCTCTGTGCCTAATAAGGCCTGGTATCATATACATAGTCTCTTTGAGGTCCCATTATGCAAGGTATATACCCAAATTAGACCCAAGATCACACACATAACACTTGGATATTCTTCACAGAATGGCCATACAGCTAGGTCAATCAAAGTGAGGATAGAGGACCACCAGAACAAGACCCTGTCACGGCCAGCCCAATCTCCAGACCTGAACCACATCAAGAGGAAGATATAATAGAACAATGGAACAATTAATAGGTTAGAAAAAAGAAAACAATGTGTAAGTGGTTGAAACAACTGCAGTAATAAATCCTGTAGCATATACACTATATACACGCTTACACACATACACACACACATATATTCACATACACGCACAGACATATACAGATACACACATATAAACACAAACATAAATAGATACAAACACAGACAAACACATACAGACACACATATACACTTACACACACATACATACAAAGACATATACAGATACACATGCATACACACATATATATATATATATATATATATATATATATATATATATACAGATACACACACACACACACATATATATATATATATATATATACAGATACACACACACACACACACATATATATATATATATATATATATATATATATACAGATACACACACATATATATATACAGATACACACACACACACACACACACATATATATATATATACAGACACACACACATATATATATATATATATATACAGATACACACACACACACACATATATATATATATACAGATACACACACATATATACATAACAGATACACAAAACACACAGCCATACACATACAGATTATCAGATACACACATATACACTTACAGACACATACATACAAAGATTTATATATATATATATATATATATATATATATATATATATATATATATATATATATATATATATATATACACACATACACATACACACACAAACAAACATAGATACAGTAAATAGATACACACACACAGATATACACATACACTTACACACACAGATAGATACACACACTTTCATGCACACATTAGAGGCGCTCAGTATTAGTAGGATCATTTCAGTATAGGATAATGTAATATGTATAAAAAAAAGTTGCTTTACTCTGGGAAAATTGCAAGGTTCCACAAGCTGTGGCCACAAAAACTATGACATTTTTTTAAAGACAGACTTTAGGGTTGCATCACTGGGATAAATAATATCACCACTGATAAGGTAAATATGGAAAGGAAGTCACAACTGTAAAGACAATACATGCAGTTTGAAGTGCAAGACACAACAAAGTATTAACAGCATATGGATATGTGAAACCAGTATACATCTACCATCTAATATACTGTCAGCCCTTTCATTTTAATGCCCCCCTCCCTTTCCTGGCCAGGCTGTCCTCCTCAGTTCTCCCGTTTCCCACGATAACATATGTGCATGGACAAACTGATTCAGAAGCTTATCTGTAGGTTGGTGATTTATTATTTAAAGTGACAGTCTACACCTTATGATAAGTTTTACTTACCTGTTAAATCATAATAAGTATCCTGCACTGGGTGCATTGTACATCTGATTAAAAGCATTAGCTGTAATTTTTGAAAAAGTTTACTTTGAAAGCAGCCTTAAATGGCAGCTAAGCTCTTCCCACCGGTTCTTTCTTGTCCAGTTTGCATTTATCATGGGTGGCAGTTTATTCGGAACACTGAACCCAAAAAATTTCTTTCATGATTCAGATAGAGCATGCAATTGTAAGCAACTTTTTAATTTACATCTTTTATCAAATTTTCTTCAATCTCTTGGTATCTTTATGTAAAAAGCAAGAATGTAAGTTTAAATGCCAGCTCATTTTTGGTGAACAACCTGGGTTGTTCTTGCTGATTGGTGGATAAATTCACCCACCAATAAACAAGTGCTGTTTAGGATCTGAACCAAAAAAATAGCTTAGATGCCTTCTTTTTCAAATAAAGATAGCAAGAGAATGAAGAAAAATTGATCATAGGAGAAAATTAGAAAGTTGCTTAAAATTGCATGCTTTATCTGAATCACAAAAGAAAACATTTGGGTTCAGTGTCCCTTTAAGTTTAGCAGTTTGTTGCTGCACATGAGCATTTCTTGTTCAACTCCTGAACTGCAGAGGACTTTTTTAGACTGACTGTGCTTTAATTATTCAGCTTACGTTCATTTTGCTTGTTTTATTTTTTTTATTTGCAATTCTGTTGTCTCTATTTGCCGTGTTTATTTTTACAGCAACGCTTTATTGTTATATATTGAATTTAAATATATACTTTTTTTCTTTCTTTTTAAAAAAAAAAAAAAACAGCTATAAAGGGTATATATTGCTTAGTACAAGACACCACATATAAAAATAAAATGTGCATAGAAGTTTAGACTAAAAAACATTAATTGTCAAAAAGATAAAATATATCAAAGTAAACCTTAGCTGGCAACCCCATATTTAAGCAAATAAAAATGTAAATACAAGGAGTCTAACTTTCCCTCGTTATCAAGTGCAAAGGAACAAAAATAGGATCTCACTAAAGATATTGTGATAATAGCAGCATATGGCAAATGAGTATCTCTTTTTCATACAAAACTGTTTTGCATGATTTAGATTGATACAAATTAGAAACCAGTGACTTCAACAATTGAGTTTTAATTTAGGAATTCTTGCTAGACGGTTATTAATCATATGCTGTTAAACACATATATTTTTGTAACTTGTCTTTTGCACAGGGATCACTATTGTAAGTTCTGGTGGTTTATTTGCCCTAATTACAGAGTGAATATTTGTCAAAGATCTTGTAAGTGGTTGCTTTGTAATACTAGGGGAAGAGAGACTACTTAAAATGGGGTTGCTGGGTAAGGTTGACTTATTTGTTTTCTTCTTTTTGACAATATATATATATATATATATATATATATATATATATATATATATATATATATATATATATATATATATTAATATATGCAGCAGTATTTTCAAGAGCAATAATCAACTTTCAAAAGTGTTATATAATAATTTAAAATATGTAATTTTATATATCTCTTGAAAGTTTATTATCACTCATGAAAAAGAAGACTGTGTTAATTGAAATGCGATGAGCAACTATATTACATAGTTGTACGCACTGGAATATATAACAAGGTTAGGATCTCAGCACTCATTAGTTTATGGAAATTAGAGACTTTTTTCTCTCCAAACATACTGTAAGCAGGTTTTTATTACTCCTGATTTGTGTGTGTGTGTTTTTTAAATTCGTGATGTATGTTCTTCCCCTTGAGAGTCTCAACTTGACAAGACATACAGAGGCGGCTCTAGAGTTAGTGAGCCATAGGCAAACAGAATCATACACTGTATGCACACACACCCTGATCACTGCATGTACACATGCGCACTCTACATGCTGACAAACACAGACACTACAGGCACCCTGCTAGCTGACACACACAGCCTGCTCACTGACACACATACTACAGGCACACACACCCTGCTCCATACTACAGGCACACACCCTGCTCACTGGCACGCATACTACAGGCACACACACCCTGCTCACTGACACACATACTACAGGCACACACACCCTGCTCCATACTACAGGCACACACCCTGCTCACTGGCACGCATACTACAGGCACACACACCCTGCTCACTGACACACATACTACAGGCACACACACCCTGCTCACTGACACACATACTACAGGCACACACACCCTGCTCACTGACATACATACTACAGGCACACACACCCTGCTCCATACTACAAGCACACACCCTGCTCACTGGCATGCATACTACAGGCACACACACACCCTGCTCACTGGCACACATACTACAGGCACACACACCCTGCTCACTGGCACGCATACTACAGACACACACACTCTGCTCACTGACACATGCACACTACAGGCACACACACCCTGCTCACTGGCACGCATACTACAGGCACATACACCCTGCTCACTGACACACATACTACAGGCACACACACCCTGCTCCATACTACAAGCACACACCCTGCTCACTGGCATGCATACTACAGGCACACACACACCCTGCTCACTGGCACACATACTACAGGCACACACACCCTGCTCACTGGCATGCATACTACAGACACACACACTCTGCTCACTGACACATGCACACTACAGGCACACACACCCTGCTCACTGACACACCCACGCTATAAGCACACACACCATTCTTGCTAGCATACATAATATACCCACACTGCATTCAAACACCAATCTGAAAAACACTTATACTACAGACACACACACTCTGCTCACTGACACATGCACACTACAGGCACACACACCCTGCTAACTGGCACGCATACTACAGGCACATACACCCTGCTCACTGACACACATACTACAGGCACACACACCCTGCTCCATACTACAAGCACACACCCTGCTCACTGGCATGCATACTACAGGCACACACACACCCTGCTCACTGGCACACATACTACAGGCACACACACCCTGCTCACTGGCATGCATACTACAGACACACACACTCTGCTCACTAACACATGCACACTACAGGCACACACACCCTGCTCACTGACACACCCACGCTATAAGCACACACACCATTCTTGCTAGCATACATAATATACCCACACTGCATTCAAACACCAATCTGAAAAACACTTATTACACAGGTGAGACAGTTAGTGCTGGTTAGTATGTAGAGCATGCTGTGTGCTATGGTTTATGTGTTAATTAAAACAAGGGCTTTGCAACTGCAATTTGTTCAATGCTGATGTAATAAGCACCTACAGGGTAACACAAGCCCAGTGTAATACTACCAAAGATAGCAGACTGATAGCTTTGGAAGATATACTAATTTGTACAGTAATTAGAATTTTATCTTGCTTTTAGCTGGCACCAGTTTTACACTAAAGTAAAATTAAGAGTGCACCAGTTTTGATAATGGGTTTCATAAGTACATAAAACATATTTAACATATGTCACATATGTAGATTTCTCATTTTATTTTCTTGTGGATAGGTAGTGTATACAATTAATGAGAGAAGAGGTTGACAAATAGAAAAAAAGGAAACACTAAACCAAAAGTATCTGAATCAAACAGCTTCTTCTTCAGTGGGTCAATATAAAGGTATTTGAGGCTTGAGATATGTGAAAATTATTCCTAGTATCATAAATGAGAGTTCAGTTATGAAGTTTAGGATTGTTACATTTAATAATAAAAAAGATGCCTAGGAACCTATTATAGATATTGTAAGCTATCAAAATGCAACTATGTCCTAATTTTCCTATTAATATTATGAATTATGAAAGCCTTTTGAAATTTACTTGTTAACCTTATTTGTTCCTAATGGGTAACCAATATGTGGTAGAAATAGCCTTTAAAATAAATCTTACTCAAACAAATTCAATCTGAACCTTCATATTGGTTAGCCATTAGGCACAAATAAGGTTAACAAGTACATTTCAAATAGCTGTTATAATTCATAATATTAAATATGAATAGGAAAATTGGTATATATATTTTGATAGCTGACAATATCTATAATAGGTTCCTAGGCATCTTTTTTTATTAGCAAATTTAACCAAGTCAAAATATAAAAATAAATGACAGAGAAAAACTTTTTAACTCATTCAAGAATATGTTTTTATTTCAATACCAGATAGAAAATATTGCAATTAAATTCACAAGACAACAAAAATTACAAGGTCTAATAAAGATAATATGAATCACTACTACTCACTCCCTTTTGCATAATTTATTTGTATGCCAGGAGCTCTGCAATTTGTACACAGGAGACAAAATGACCAGGAGCAGTAACTGAAGTTAAAATTTACAATTTGTGGTGAAGCTCCACTCAGTTAATCTGCTTCCTAATACAGCTATTTTAACCCTTTGCCTGCTGGAGAGGGCTGCAAATACACTAGCAATGCAAGTCAGCACACTCTGGGAGCTTAGAGGTGAAGATGCCTTTCTGCAGGAGCTTTCAGCAGCACTGTGTGCCGATCTCTGGCTGTTTATGCTGACTCATGCTGCTAGGAGCTTTCAGCAGCACTGTGTGCCGATCTCTGGCTGTTTATGCTGACTCATGCTGCTAGGAGCTTTCAGCAGCACTGTGTGCCGATCTCTGGCTGTTTATGCTGACTCATGCTGCTAGGAGCTTTCAGCAGCACTGTGTGCCGATCTCTGGCTGTTTATGCTGACTCATGCTGCTAGGAGCTTTCAGCAGCACTGTGTGCCGATCTCTGGCTGTTTATGCTGATTCATGCTGCTAGGAGCTTTCAGCAGCACTGTGTGCCGATCTCTGGCTGTTTTATGCTGACTCATGCTGCTAGGAGCTTTCAGCAGCACTGTGTGCCGATCTCTGGCTGTTTATGCTGACTCATGCTGCTAGGAGCTTTCAGCAGCACTGTGTGCCGATCTCTGGCTGTTTATGCTGACTCATGCTGCTAGGAGCTTTCAGCAGCACTGTGTGCCGATCTCTGGCTGTTTATGCTGATTCATGCTGCTAGGAGCTTTCAGCAGCACTGTGTGCCGATCTCTGGCTGTTTATGCTGACTCATGCTGCTAGGAGCTTTCAGCAGCACTGTGTGCCGATCTCTGGCTGTTTATGCTGACTCATGCTGCTAGGAGATTTCAGCAGCACTGTGTGCCGATCTCTGGCTGTTTATGCTGACTCATGCTGCTAGGAGCTTTCAGCAGCACTGTGTGCCGATCTCTGGCTGTTTATGCTGACTCATGCTGCTAGGAGCTTTCAGCAGCACTGTGTGCCGATCTCTGGCTGTTTATGCTGACTCATGCTGCTAGGAGCTTTCAGCAGCACTGTGTGCCGATCTCTGGCTGTTTATGCTGACTCATGCTGCTAGGAGCTTTCAGCAGCACTGTGTGCCGATCTCTGGCTGTTTATGCTGACTCATGCTGCTAGGAGCTTTCAGCAGCACTGTGTGCCGATCTCTGGCTGTTTATGCTGACTCATGCTGCTAGGAGCTTTCAGCAGCACTGTGTGCCGATCTCTGGCTGTTTTATGCTGACTCATGCTGCTAGGAGCTTTCAGCAGCACTGTGTGCAGATCTCTGGCTGTTTTATGCTGACTCATGCTGCTAGGAGCTTTCAGCAGCACTGTGTGCCGATCTCTGGCTGTTTATGCTGACTCATGCTGCTAGGAGCTTTCAGCAGCACTGTGTGCCGATCTCTGGCTGTTTATGCTGACTCATGCTGCTAGGAGCTTTCAGCAGCACTGTGTGCCGATCTCTGGCTGTTTTATGCTGACTCATGCTGCTAGGAGCTTTCAGCAGCACTGTGTGCCGATCTCTGGCTGTTTTATGCTGACTCATGCTGCTAGGAGCTTTCAGCAGCACTGTGTGCCGATCTCTGGCTGTTTATGCTGACTCATGCTGCTAGGAGCTTTCAGCAGCACTGTGTGCCGATCTCTGGCTGTTTATGCTGACTCATGCTGCTAGGAGCTTTCAGCAGCACTGTGTGCCGATCTCTGGCTGTTTATGCTGACTCATGCTGCTAGGAGTTTTCAGCAGCACTGTGTGCCGATCTCTGGCTGTTTATGCTGACTCATGCTGCTAGGAGCTTTCAGCAGCACTGTGTGCCGATCTCTGGCTGTTTATGCTGACTCATGCTGCTAGGAGCTTTCAGCAGCACTGTGTGCCGATCTCTGGCTGTTTATGCTGACTCATGCTGCTAGGAGCTTTCAGCAGCACTGTGTGCCGATCTCTGGCTGTTTTATGCTGACTCATGCTGCTAGGAGCTTTCAGCAGCACTGTGTGCAGATCTCTGGCTGTTTTATGCTGACTCATGCTGCTAGGAGCTTTCAGCAGCACTGTGTGCCGATCTCTGGCTGTTTATGCTGACTCATGCTGCTAGGAGCTTTCAGCAGCACTGTGTGCCGATCTCTGGCTGTTTATGCTGACTCATGCTGCTAGGAGCTTTCAGCAGCACTGTGTGCCGATCTCTGGCTGTTTTATGCTGACTCATGCTGCTAGGAGCTTTCAGCAGCACTGTGTGCCGATCTCTGGCTGTTTTATGCTGACTCATGCTGCTAGGAGCTTTCAGCAGCACTGTGTGCCGATCTCTGGCTGTTTATGCTGACTCATGCTGCTAGGAGCTTTCAGCAGCACTGTGTGCCGATCTCTGGCTGTTTTATGCTGACTCATGCTGCTAGGAGCTTTCAGCAGCACTGTGTGCCGATCTCTGGCTGTTTTATGCTGACTCATGCTGCTAGGAGCTTTCAGCAGCACTGTGTGCCGATCTCTGGCTGTTTTATGCTGACTCATGCTGCTAGGAGCTTTCAGCAGCACTGTGTGCCGATCTCTGGCTGTTTATGCTGACTCATGCTGCTAGGAGCTTTCAGCAGCACTGTGTGCCGATCTCTGGCTGTTTTATGCTGACTCATGCTGCTAGGAGCTTTCAGCAGCACTGTGTGCCGATCTCTGGCTGTTTATGCTGACTCATGCTGCTAGGAGCTTTCAGCAGCACTGTGTGCCGATCTCTGGCTGTTTATGCTGACTCATGCTGCTAGGAGCTTTCAGCAGCACTATGTGCCGATCTCCTGCTGTTTTATGCTGACTCATGCTGCTAGGAGCTTTCAGCAGCACTGTGTGCCGATCTCTGGCTGTTTATGCTGACTCATGCTGCTAGGAGCTTTCAGCAGCACTGTGTGCCGATCTCTGGCTGTTTATGCTGACTCATGCTGCTAGGAGCTTTCAGCAGCACTGTGTGCCGATCTCTGGCTGTTTTATGCTGACTCATGCTGCTAGGAGCTTTCAGCAGCACTGTGTGCCGATCTCTGGCTGTTTTATGCTGACTCATGCTGCTAGGAGCTTTCAGCAGCACTGTGTGCCGATCTCTGGCTGTTTATGCTGACTTATGCTGCTAGGAGCTTTCAGCAGCACTGTGTGCCGATCTCTGGCTGTTTTATGCTGACTCATGCTGCTAGGAGCTTTCAGCAGCACTGTGTGCTGATCTCTGGCTGTTTTATGCTGACTCATGCTGCTAGGAGCTTTCAGCAGCACTGTGTGCCGATCTCTGGCTGTTTTATGCTGACTCATGCTGCTAGGAGCTTTCAGCAGCACTGTGTGCCGATCTCTGGCTGTTTTATGCTGACTCATGCTGCTAGGAGCTTTCAGCAGCACTGTGTGCCGATCTCTGGCTGTTTATGCTGACTCATGCTGCTAGGAGCTTTCAGCAGCACTGTGTGCCGATCTCTGGCTGTTTATGCTGACTCATGCTGCTAGGAGCTTTCAGCAGCACTGTGTGCCGATCTCTGGCTGTTTATGCTGACTCATGCTGCTAGGAGCTTTCAGCAGCACTGTGTGCCGATCTCTGGCTGTTTTATGCTGACTCATGCTGCTAGGAACTTTCTGAAGTCTGTTTTTACTTTTAAGTTTCAGTCAACAATCATTTTTGCTTGACTTTTTATCAGTGCTATTTAGAGCTGTTAAGTTTTAGGTTTCCAAGTAAAGCTCAGTTCCCACCCCCTCATTTTACAGTTTAGTCACTGCATTTATAAAGTGCATAAAAATTCAATTTAAATTATTTTAACTTACTTGTCCTGTATGAGTAAATGTTGCAGCTCCTGTTACTACACGTGGTAGCTCCCTCTCCTGAAGAGGGAGAAGCTAGGGGAGGATCACACTGCCGGGAGGGAAGATGGTGCAGAGAGTATATCACAGAGAAGGGAGTGGAGAAGAGACCCTCACGCTACAGATGTGAAGTGCATACTGAATGTGCAGCTGCTCTCCTCCCCTCCCTGCACAGTGTGTGCTGTATGTGATGATAAAACATTTTTTATCATCACATATATTATTAGATAGCAGCACTCTTCAGAAAACAAAAAATGTTTATGCCGTATAAGTCTCTGACAGTATGAATGCTCAGCCCCGGATAATATGAGGGAGCAGGAGATACTAGCAGCCACCAGTGAACAGACAGAGGAGGGGGATAGGAGACTTCGGCACACAGACAGACACTGGAAAGAGGGAGGTAAAGGGTTTAGCGGGAAAGACATGAGGAGTGCTCACTCACATACACAGAGCATAGCTATTACGGTGAGGGAGTGCAGGAGAACATACAATTAGTATTCATGTAAAATGTATGGGAAAGCCTGACACGAAGGCTGATGATAACAAACATACATTTATTAAATACAATATGTTAATTTTGATAAACAAATAATACTATATATATATTTATATTTTTGAGACATTTTTAACATACCATTATGCAAATATAGCTCTATGCTGAGCCTGAACTGTTCCGGAACTAAAATGACACATTACAAAACTGAGGAAGGATTAGTCAGCAACACTGCAATATATAAACTACGCATACGCAAGTCTGCGTGTGCGAGCATGAAAAATGATTTACGAGTCGATCAAGATTGGTTACAGATAAACATACCAAACTTTAATGTAAGAGGTGGGTGGAGCCTGGCAGCCATTTTCAACTGCTTACAAAGGAAGCGTTATTAAACTTTTTTGCTACTAACTTCAGGCAGCTGTAGGATGGACCCGGTGCAGGATGCTTCTTTGATATCATTGAATAGGTTAGTACAATTTATGGTGGGGTGTAGACTGTCCCTTTAAATAATAGCAGTCAGTTTCCTTCACACGTGTGCGTTTCAGTGCCTGCCTGACAGAGCACAGTGTCACCCCAGTGCAACTCATATCTGGTGTAACAGTAGTGTAGATTTAAAAAAAACAACACTTTTTTGACTGTGTTAAATAATAGCAGTCAGTGTCCTTCACATGTGTGCGTTTCAGGGCCTGCCTGCCAGGGCACAGTGTCACCCCAGTGCAACTCATATCTGGTGTAACAGTAGTGTAGATTTAAAAAAAAACAACACTTTTTTGACTGTGTTAAATAATAGCAGTCAGTTTCCTTCACACGTGTGCGTTTCAGTGCCTGCCAGGGTACAGTGTCACCCCAGTGCAACTCATATCTGGTGTAACAGTAGTGTACATTTAAAAAAAAACAACACTTTTTTGACTGTGTTAAAATTTAATAGCAGTCAGTTTCCTTCACACATGTGCGTTTCAGTGCCTGCCTGCCAGGGCACAGTGTCACCCCAGTGCAACTTATATCTGGTGTAACAGTAGTGAGATTTAAAAAAACAACACTTTTTGACTGTGTTAAATAATAGCAGTCAGTTTCCTTCACACGTGTGCGTTTCAGTGCCTGCCTGCTAGGGTACAGTGTCACCCCAGTGCAACTCATATCTGGTGTAACAGTAGTGTAGATTTAAAAAACAACAACACTTTTTTGACTGTGTTAAATAATAGCACTCATTTTCCTTCACAAGTGTGCGTTTCAGTGCCTGCCTGCCAGAGCACAGTGTCACCCCAGTGCAACTCATATCTGGTGTAACAGTAGTGTAGATTTAAAAAACAACAACACTTTTTTGACTGTGTTAAATAATAGCAGTCAGTTTCCTTCACACGTGTGCGTTTCAGGGCCTGCCTGCCAGGGCACAGTGGCACCCCAGTGCAACTCATATCTGGTGTAACAGTAGTGTAGATTTAAAAAAAACAACCCGGTATAAGCATAAAGTGCCTGAAATGTTACCGAATTACCGCAAGTCGGAAAGGATGCAGCAGTTCCAAAATAAATTAAAAATTATGCTTTACACAGCGTATACGGGTGATGTCACAGCACAAAGGGAATCTAACAGGAGAAGAGGTGAAAGTAATCCTCCTCCTCCCACGACCACACCGGCAAGGACAGGACGCTTTCCAGACGTGTTGTTGATGGAGGACATGCAGAGCTTTTTAAGTCCTACGCATCGCCACAGCCCTTCGGGGTTCACCCTCAGAGAACGACTCGACTGACAGGTAGCAGACTACCTCGCCTTAACTGCAGATATCTACACTCTGAGGAGCGATGAACCCCTTGACTACTGGGTGTGCAGGCTTGACCTGTGGCCTGAGCTATCCCAATTTGCGATAGAACTTCTGGCCTGCCCCGCTTTAAGTGTCCTGTCAGAAAGGACCATCAGTGCAGCAGGAGGTATTGTCACTGAGAAGAGAAGTCGCCTAGGTCAAAAAAGTCTAGATTACCTCACCTTTATTAAGATGAATGAGGTATGGATCCCGAAGGAACTGACAGTGGGCGATACATTTGACTAAAAAAGGCCTGATGAGATGAGCTGCCTTGGGCTAAAAATGGTCCACACGCTGCTGTATTTGATCTCTGAATGCCGGATGACTTGCCATGACTTATCCGCCACCAACTAGGGTTCGAACCGCGATGTTTTAGGGCACTTTCTGCCTGGGAAACAAACATCAATTTTTCTGGCCGCTGCTACAGGTATGTGTACATGCCTAATTTTTCTGGCCTCTGGTGCAGCACTGTGGCTTCAAAAACCAAACCAAAAAAAAAGGCACATAACAGGGATTAAACTGATAGGAATAGTACTACTTAACACACCACTCCTATCTGGTGGTATATTAGATTGCACACGCAGTGCCCCAAATTTGAAGTAGGAGGACCGACCAAGCATCTTTTTCCATCTCCCGGTTCGTAAAATTGATTCCATATACACGTCCCCTGATAGGGGACGTAACAGGGATTAAACTGATAAGAATAGAACTACTTAACACACCACTCATATCTGGTGGCACATTAGATTGCACGCGCAGTGCCCCAAATTTGAAGTAGGAGGACCGACCAAGCATCTTTTTCCATCTCCCGGTTCGTAAAATCGATGCCATATACACGTCCCCTGATAGGGGACGTAACAGGGATTAAACTGATAAGAATAGAACTACTTAACACACCACTCATATCTGGTGGCACATTAGATTGCACGTGCAGTGCCCCAAATTTGAAGTAGGAGGACTGACCAAGCATCTTTTTCCATCTCCCGGTTCCTAAAATCAATGCCATATACACGTCCCCTGATAGGGGACATAACAGGGATTAAACTGATAAGAATAGAACTACTTAACACACCACTCATATCTGGTGGCACATTAGATTGCACGCGCAGTGCCCCAAATTTGAAGTAGGAGGACCGACCAAGCATCTTTTTCCATCTCCCGGTTCGTAAAATTGATTCCATATACACGTCCCCTGATAGGGGACGTAACAGGGATTAAACTGATAAGAATAGAACTACTTAACACACCACTCATATCTGGTGGCACATTAGATTGCACGCGCAGTGCCCCAAATTTGAAGTAGGAGGACCGACCAAGCATCTTTTTCCATCTCCCGGTTCGTAAAATCGATGCCATATACACGTCCCCTGATAGGGGACGTAACAGGGATTAAACTGATAAGAATAGAACTACTTAACACACCACTCATATCTGGTGGCACATTAGATTGCACGTGCAGTGCCCCAAATTTGAAGTAGGAGGACTGACCAAGCATCTTTTTCCATCTCCCGGTTCCTAAAATCAATGCCATATACACGTCCCCTGATAGGGGACATAACAGGGATTAAACTGATAAGAATAGAACTACTTAACACACCACTCATATCTGGTGGCACATTAGATTGCACGCGCAGTGCCCCAAATTTGAAGTAGGAGGACCGACCAAGCATCTTTTTCCATCTCCCGGTTCGTAAAATTGATTCCATATACACGTCCCCTGATAGGGGACGTAACAGGGATTAAACTGATAAGAATAGAACTACTTAACACACCACTCATATCTGGTGGCACATTAGCTTGCACGCGCAGTGCCCCAAATTTGAAGTAGGAGGACCGACCAAGCATCTTTTTCCATCTCCTGGTTCCTAAAATCGATGCCATATACACGTCCCCTGTTAGGGGACGTAACAGGGATTAAACTGATAAGAATAGAACTACTTAACACACCACTCATATCTGGTGGCACATTAGATTGCATGCACAGTGCCCCAAATTTGAAGTAGGAGGACCGACCAAGCATCTTTTTCCATCTCCCGGTTCCTAAAATCGATGCCATATACACATCCCCTGATAGGGGACGTAACAGGGATTAAGCTGATAAGAATAGTAATAATTAACACACCTTATAATAACGCAGAGAGAGGCAACGCAGAGAGAGGAGACTGAAGAAGAGGAGTCAGAGGAGGAAGGTGGCTTTGAGGAGGTGGAAGACCAAACACAGCAGGTGTCCCAGGGGGCTTGTTGTCACCTTTCAGGGGCCCCTGGTGTTGTACGTGGCTGGGTGGAGGAAAAGACCTTCAATGACATCAGTGAGGACAAGGAACGGGACATGGCTAGCTTGGTATCCAACCTTGTGCAAATGGGGAGTTTGCGGTTGTGCAAATGGACTGTTTGCGGTTGTTTGCGGTGCGTTAAAGGGACAGTCTAGGCCAAAATAAAAACAATTTTCCAATTTACTTTTATCACCAATTTTGCTTTGTTCTCTTGGTATTCTTAGTTGAAAGCTTAACCTAGGAGGTTCATATGCTAATTTCTTAGACCTTGAAGCCCACCTCTTTCAGATTGCATTTTAACAGTTTTTCACCACTAGAGGGTGTTAGTTCACGTATTTCATATAGATAACACTGTGCTCGTGCACGAGAAGTTATCTGGGAGCAGGCACTGATTGGCTAGACTGCAAGTCTGTCAAAAGAACTGAATAAAGGGGCAGTTTGCAGAGGCTTAGATACAAGATAATCACAGAGGTTAAAAGTATATTATTATAAATGTGTTAGTTATGCAAAACTGGGAAATGGGTAATAAAGGGATTATCTATCTTTTAAAACAATAAACATTCTGGTGTAGACTGTCCCTTTAAACGGGGAGTTTGGTCTGTCACTGTGAAGCGGGTGTAACCCTTACACTACCTGATCGATACAACATCATACCTGATGTTTTAAAGCACGTTATTCCAAACAATTTAGGAATGTTAGGTGATTTATGCCCTTTATGGCTTAAAACCAGACTCTGCATCAACTATGTAATTTTCCATGGGAGTTTTGCCATGGATCCCCCTCCGGCATGCCACAGTCCAGGTGTTAGTCCCCTTGAAACAACTTTTCCATCACTATTGTGGCCAGAAAGAGTCCCTGTGGGTTTTAAAGTTCGCCTGCCTATTGAAGTCTATGGCGGTTCGCCCGGTTTGCCCGTTCGCGAACAGTTGTGTAAGTTTGCGTTCGACGTTCGCGAACCCAAATTTTTAGGTTTGCGACATCACTAGTTGTTATCCATGCTTATCTTGTATTAATTGTAACTCAATGATTAAAGGTGACACTTTTTGTCATCCTTATTCAGGAAAAAAGTATAGGATTAAAGAATACTTGACATGTAGATCCGAATATATTATCTATGCAATTAAGTGTCCGTGCGCCCTAATTTATATTGGTCAATCGACCAGGGAAGCACGTGAAAGAATTTCGGAGCATAAGTCAAATATTCGGTGTAATAAAAAGGATGCACCTGTAGCTTCACATTTTTTAGAAGCAGGGCATAGAATCAGCCAGCTTCGTTTTCAGATAATTGAAAAAGTTTATACACCAAGAAGAGGGGGTGATAGGGAAAACCTATTAAGTAGATGTGGAACTTTCTGGATTAATGAATTGTGCACTTTATGGCCAAAGGGCTTAAACAGAGAATGTAATTGGACAGCCTTTTGGTAGTTTTATTTTCATTTGATATAAAGTTGTAAATTCTCCTTATTTTTGTATAGGTGTATTAATTATACAAATTATATAAATCCTAAAAGTTCCTCTAGGATGGTCCATCTTCATTGTTGTTGTGCATACACATGTATGCATGCACATCATTTTTATGTGTGTTTGCATGTGTGTGTACATGTCGGTTGAATATCCAATTTTTGATCTATATTCATAAGTAGTGGCCTATTGATGAAAATAATGTTATATTCTGTTTTTTTAGGTTTACACATCTGATATATGTTTTTAATTTAAAATGAATTGTGTTTGTTATACGAGAGTCAAAATATGATTCTGGTATATAAGTAAAAGATATTATAACTTTATTAAATAAGGCCTAGATTTAGAGTTGGGCGGTAGCCGTCAAAACCACCGTTAGAGGCTCCTAACGCTGGTTTTAGGCTACCGCCGGTATTTGGAGTCAGTCAGGAAAGGGTCTAAAGCTCACTTTGCAGCTGCGACTTTTCCATACCGCAGATCCCCTTACGTAAATTGCGTATCCTATCTTTTCAATAAGATCTTTCTAACGCCGGTATTTAGAGTCGTGTCTGAAGTGAGCGTTAGAATTCTAACGACAAAACTCCAGTCGCAGAAAAAAGTCAGTAGTTAAGAGCTTTCTGGGCTAACGCCGGTTTATAAAGCTCTTAACTACTGTGCTCTAAAGTACACTAACACCCATAAACTACCTATGCACCCCTAAACCGAGGCCCCCCCACATCGCCGCCACTCGATTAAATTTTTTTAACCCCTAATCTGCCGACCGCCACCTACGCTATACTTATGTACCCCTAATCTGCTGCCCCTAACACCGCCGACCCCTATATTATATTTATTAACCCCTAACCTGCCCCCCACAACGTCGCCGCCAGCTACCTACAATAATTAACCCCTAATCTGCCGACCGCAAAGCGCCGCTACCTACGTTATCCTTATGTACCCCTAATCTGCTGCCCCTAACACCGCCGACCCCTATATTATATTTATTAACCCCTAATCTGCCCCCCTCAACGTCGCCTCCACCTGCCTACACTTATTAACCCCTAATCTGCCGAGCAGACCGCACCGCTACTATAATAAAGTTATTAACCCCTAATCCACCTCACTCCCGCCTCAATAACCCTATAATAAATAGTATTAACCCCTAATCTGCCCTCCCTAACATCGCCGACACCTAACTTCAATTATTAACCCCTAATCTGCCGACCGAATCTCGCCGCTACTGTAATAAATGGATTAACCCCTAAAGCTAAGTCTAACCCTAACCCTAACACCCCCCTAAGTTAAATATAATTTAAATCTAACAAAATAAATTAACTCTTATTAAATAAATTATTCCTATTTAAAGCTAAATACTTACCTGTAAAATAAACCCTAATATAGCTACAATATAAATTATAATTATATTATAGCTATTTTAGGATTTATATTTATTTTACAGGTAAAACTTTGTATTTATTTTAACCAGGTACAATAGCTATTAAATAGTTAAGAACTATTTAATAGCTAAAATAGTTAAAATAATTACAAAATTACCTGTAAAATAAATCCTAACCTAAGTTACAATTAAACCTAACACTACACTATCAAAACATTAATTAAATACAATACCTACAAATAACTACAATTAAATAAACTAACTAAAGTACAAAAAATAAAAAAGAACTAAGTTACAAAAAATAAAAAAATATTTACAAACATTAGAAAAATATTACAACAATTTTAAACTAATTACACCTACTCTAAGCCCCCTAATGAAATTACAAAGCCCCCCAAAATAAAAAAAAGCCCTACCCTATTCTAAATTACAAAAGTTCAAAGCTCTTTTACCTTACCAGCCCTGAACATGGCCCTTTGCGGGGCATGCCCCAAGAAATTCAGCTCTTTTGCCTGTAAAAAAACACATACAATACCCCCCCCAACATTACAACCCACCACCCACATACCCCTAATCTAACCTAAACCCCCCTTAAATAAACCTAACACTAAGCCCCTGAAGATCTTCCTACCTTATCTTCACCTCACCGGGTATCACCGATCGGTCCTGGCTCCAAAATCTTCATCCAACCCAAGCGGGGGCTGGCGATCCATAATCCTGCGGCTGAAGAGGTCCAGAAGAGGCTCCAAAGTCTTCATTCTATCCGGGAAGAAGAGGCGATCCAGACCGGCAACCATCTTGATCCAAGCGGCATTTTCTATCTTCATCCGATGAGGAACGGCTCCATCGTGAAGACCTCCAGCGCGGATCAATCTTCTTCCGACGACGTCCAACTGAAGAATGACGGTTCCTTTAAGGGACGTCATCCAAGATGGCGTCCCTCGAATTCCGATTGGCTGATAGGATTCTATCAGCCAATCGGAATTAAGGTAGGAAAATTCTGATTGGCTGATGGAATCAGCCAATCAGAATCAAGTTCAATCCGATTGGCTGAACCGATCAGCCAATCAGATTGAGCTCGCATTCTATTGGCTGTTCCGATCAGCCAATAGAATGTGAGCTCAATCTGATTGGCTGATCGGATCAGCCAATCGGATTGAACTTGATTCTGATTGGCTGATTCCATCAGCCAATCAGAATTTTCCTACCTTAATTCCGATTGGCTGATAGAATCCTATCAGCCAATCGGAATTCGAGGGACGCCATCTTGGATGACGTCCCTTAAAGGAACCGTCATTCTTCAGTTGGACGTCGTCGGAAGAAGATTGATCCGTGCTGGAGGTCTTCACGATGGAGCCGTTCCTCATCGGATGAAGATAGAAGATGCCGCTTGGATCAAGATGGTTGCCGGTCTGGATCGCCTCTTCTTCCCGGATAGGATGAAGACTTTGGAGCCTCTTCTGGACCTCTTCAGCCGCAGGATTATGGATCGCCAGCCCCCGCTTGGGTTGGATGAAGATTTTGGAGCCAGGACCGATCGGTGATACCCGGTGAGGTGAAGATAAGGTAGGAAGATCTTCAGGGGCTTAGTGTTAGGTTTATTTAAGGGGGGTTTGGGTTAGATTAGGGGTATGTGGGTGGTGGGTTGTAATGTTGGGGGGGGGTATTGTATGTGTTTTTTTACAGGCAAAAGAGCTGAATTTCTTGGGGCATGCCCCGCAAAGGGCCCTGTTCAGGGCTGGTAAGGTAAAAGAGCTTTGAACTTTTGTAATTTAGAATAGGGTAGGGCATTTTTTTATTTTGGGGGGATTTGTAATTTCATTAGGGGGCTTAGAGTAGGTGTAATTAGTTTAAAATTGTTGTAATATTTTTCTAATGTTTGTAAATATTTTTTTATTTTTTGTAACTTAGTTCTTTTTTATTTTTTGTACTTTAGTTAGTTTATTTAATTGTAGTTATTTGTAGGTATTGTATTTAATTAATGTATTGATAGTGTAGTGTTAGGTTTAATTGTAGGTAATTGTAGGTATTTTATTTAATTTATTTATGGATAGTGTAGTGTTAGGTTTAATTGTAACTTAGGTTGGGATTTATTTTACAGGTAATTTTGTAATTATTTTAACTATTTTAGCTATTAAATAGTTCTTAACTATTTAATAGCTATTGTACCTGGTTAAAATAAATACAAAGTTACCTGTAAAATAAATATAAATCCTAAAATAGCTATAATATAATTATAATTTATATTGTAGCTATATTAGGGTTTATTTTACAGGTAAGTATTTAGCTTTAAATAGGAATAATTTATTTAATAAGAGTTAATTTATTTTGTTAGATTTAAATTATATTTAATTTAGGGGGGTGTTAGGGTTAAAGTTAGACTTAGCTTTAGGGGTTAATACATTTATTAGAGTAGCGGTGAGCTCCTGTCGGCAGATTAGGGGTTAATACTTGAAGTTAGGTGTCGGCAATGTTAGGGAGGGCGGATTAGGGGTTAATACTATTTATTATAGGGTTATTGAGGCGGGAGTGAGGCGGATTAGGGGTTAATACATTTATTATAGTAGCGCTCAGGTCCGGTCGGCAGATTAGGGGTTAATAAGTGTAGTTAGGTGGAGGCAACGTTGGGGGCGGCAGATTAGGGGTTAATAAATATAATATAGGGGTCGGCGATGTTAGGGCAGCAGATTAGGGGTACATAGGGATAATGTAGGTGGCGGGGGTGTACGGAGCGGCAGATTAGGGGTTAAAAATAATATGCAGGGGTCAGCGATAGCGGGGGCAGCAGATTAGGGGTTAATAAGTGTAAGGTTAGGGGTGTTTAGACTCGGGGTACATGTTAGAGTGTTAGGTGCAGACGTAGGAAGTGTTTCCACATAGAAAACAATGGGGCTGCGTTAGGAGCTGAACGCGGCTTTTTTGCAGGTGTTAGGTTTTTTTTCAGCTCAAACAGCCCCAATGTTTTCTATGGGGGAATCGTGCACGAGCACGTTTTTGAAGCTGGCCGCGTCCGTAAGCACCGCTGGTATCGAGAGTTGAAGTTGCGGTAAATATGCTATACGCTCCTTTTTTGGAGCCTAACGCAGCCATTCTGTGAACTCTAAATACCAGCGGTATTTAAAAGGTGCGGCCAGAAAAAAGCCAGCGTAGCTAACGCACCCCTTTGGCCGCAGAACTCTAAATCTAGGCGTAAGGGATTTATCTATTAGTACAATGATATTAATATGAAGTGTTTAAGATTTATTTGTAGTCACTTTTTGATATTTTTCTTCTTTATGGATTTTTTCATATATAGATTATATATTTATTATACACTAGGTGATGATATATTTATTGTTATATTTATTATTATATTTATTTAATCATTTATAATGGATGAACTTTAATATATGGTTGAAATACATACTATTTTAAAATTTTACACTAGATGGCAGTATTGCCACTGACTGAATCACAATTTTTTGGCGCCATTAGGGCTATTTAAATGTTTGTATATTCACTTATGGTCAAGCTTGAAAAAGGGCTGATTGTTGGCCTGAAACATTGCTTCTGTTTGTATCCCACATTGCAAAATAAGAGGTTTTTGGATTTGCTCCAGCTGGAACATCTTTGTCTTCTTGATGTAGTATATGCACCTGCACCGCAAACTCACCTTAAAGGGACAGTCAAGTCCAAAAAAAACTTTCATGATTTAAATAGGGAATGTAATTTTAAACAACTTTCCCATTTACTTTTATCACCAATTTTACTGTGTTCTCTTGGTTTTCTTAGTTGAAAGCTAAACCTAGGAGGTTCATCTCTTAGACCTTGAAGGCTGCCTCTAATTTAAATGCATTTTGATATTTTTTCACCACTAGAGGGCATTATTTCATGTGTTTCATATAGATAACATTGAGCTCATGCATGTGAATTTACCATGGAGACAGCTCCGATTGGCTAAAATGCAAGTCTGTCAAAAGAACTGAAATAAGGGGGCAGTCTGCTGAGGCTTAGATACAAGGTAATTACAGAGGTAAAACGTGTATAATTATAACTGTGTTGGTTATGCAAAACTGGGGAATGGGTAATTAAGGGATTATCTATCTTTTAAAACAACAAAAATTCTGGTGTTGACTGTCCCTTTAATAAACTTAATACATTGTATAACTCGTTCTGCCGCTTTGTGCTACAATGTAACTACAGGACCCACCATTGTGACATGCTAAAATAACTAAACTGTCTGACGCTGGAATCCAGACGCTCCCTCCATCTTTCCTGCCTTGTGTTTAAGAGCCTTTCTGGGAAGCTCTCTCCCTACCTGAGCAGAATGTTCTCCCCAGCTATTCCCATCTCCTTTAGCCTCCAATCCAGTACCAACACATTATTTAGCTTGCCTCAATACAAAAAGAAAGCAGCTCGATCCTCCTTTTCCTACAGAGCACCACAATTATGGAACGACCTCCCGCACACTTTCAAACCTTCCCCAAGCCTAAAATCCTTTAAGAGATCCCTCTCCACATATCTCAAAACAGAATGCACCTGTCATGGTTGATTAAATATTTCCTACCTGTTTTATGTTACATTTTGCATATATTGTGTATTATTATTGTTTTTGTATTTTATTGTACCCTATTGTATCAATACAATGTTGTGTGATCCCAGGACATACTTGAAAACGAGAGAAATCTCAATGTATCCTTCCTGGTAAAATATTTTATAAATAAATAAATAATGACAGAATTTCCTACCTCGCATCAATGCCTCTTTTAATACATGCTTGTATCTTATTAGCCGTAGAAGCCGCTGCTGCTGTGTGTGTTTGTGTATGTGCATGTGTGTATGTGTCTGTGTTTTAGGTGTGTGTGTGTGCAGATGTATTTGTGTGTGTGCATCTGTATGTGTGTGTTTCTGTATGTGTTTGTGTGTTCTTGTGCATGTGTGTTTGTTTGCCTGTGTGTGTATGTACACATGTATACTGTTTTCTACTACTGAGTATGCTTTAAATATAAAATACAACAAAATAAGGGATTTTAAATTTGTATATCTTAGCAACTACTGTGCTATAGAGCTAAGTAACAGAAGGAATCTTATAAAGGTAGAGTAACTGAAATCTAGTCAATTAAATATAAATTTTAATAAATATAAATATATATATATATATATATATATATATATATATATATATATATATATATATATATATATATATATATATATTTATATTAAGGGAATAAATGCACAAAAAAACACATAAATCTAAACCACCCATGGTAATCCCAATATATTTAAAAAGTCTGTAAATGTCGAAAAATGGGAAAACATTCTTCCAGATGCTGAAAATAAAAATCTCCAGTGAACAATTAATGCTGAGCCCGTTTACCGAATGTAACTATTGCTGATAGTTATACTCACTGTTAAATAACACTACTCACGGGTTCCAGGATTACACAGCCCGATCGGCTAGATTGCAAGGCGATCGGCTGGAAATAAGTTTTGTAATATACATGTATTAGCAAAAATGTTTTTAGTAAAAGATTTAGCTGTCTCAAAAGTGTATTTAAGTATGCACCGTGCACCAGCATTTTAGACACATCACTTGCTCAGAGAACTAAAGTGCTTGTACAATCTGGTAATGTCTCCGTTTGTTAATTGCTGACATGATACAAGCCCCACCGGTGCTCTGAGCAGCTGCAGTATGTAAAATGCTGGTGCACTGAGAATATCTAGCTATGCTCCACATGCACATGTAGACAGAAATGTTAACTTTAAAACAGTGATAACTTTTACTAGAAGTATTTATGCCAATACCTGTATATTGCAAATATGTTTCTATTCAAAGATGTAGTTCATCTGTGTGCATTTCAGTTTTAACCGGAATGTCCCTTTAAATCTGTATAAGAGGCGCATTCCTACTAATCAGCAACCACGCACACATACATCAGGCACCAGCAAAAAGGGCGCCACATAGTGTGCAAATGATAACATTGTACAGTGATAACTTTGTAATTGGAGCAATTTTATTAAAAGCAACCATGGTCGGGGCGGAGCCTAGCCACAAACTGAGATGGCCGCACTTTGTTAGAGCTCTGTAGTCCCTGTTGCTTTTTGCATAAAATTAACATTCACTCTTTGATCAGAAACTCATAAAAGTACTCCGGAGAAGGTGGTAGAGCAGCTGGCAAACAACATCAGGCATATAAGAGCATCAGACGTCATAACCAACAGACACTCGCTTATACAGAAAAAGAAACCAGTCTGCAAAACGTTCCGGTAACCGGATCAGAGCCGAGAAGCGAGTGAACATACAAGCATACTCACCAGCGACATCAGGTATATTTCAGACCCAGCAGCAGCAACCCTAACACACAAATCCCCAAACGGGCCTTTACATACGACCGCAACCATAGGCCGCACCCACTATTAAAAGAGGCTAAAGTTGAGCAGACAAGTCCCTTCTCGGTCTAGAAATAAAACCAAATAGTATCAAGGGAGACCTGGTCCCAACAGGAGAAAAACATTAACATATGTAATGGCAAGCAAAAGAAACGCTAAGCCACCGAGAAACACACATGCTTCAGCCATGGAGAACTATTTAATTCCAGCAGACCCAGCAATTCCTGCAGGGGGGACTAACCAGGGCCCAGCTAAACAAATCACTACAGTACAGGTACATGACCCTGGACCGCAAACCCAGACCCACTCTTTTCTTACAAAAGAAGACATTAGGCACTTATCCTCGAAAGATGATATAAAAGAAGCCATGCAGGACTTCAAAACCATGTTTGGGGAGCTGAAAAGGGATATTACGGCTGTGGATCAACGTGTTACCCAAATAGAAGAAAGACAAGAAACCCTTAGCTCTAACCTACAACATCAGACCAGCTATATGCAAGCTCAAGAGGGCACTGTGCAAACACTCATGGACCATATAGAGGACTTAGAAAATAGAAGCAGGAGGAACAACCTCCGATTCGGGGGAATATCAGAAGCAGTTGATCCCCCTGCTCTTCAGAGCTATATACAAGAGTTTTTTAGACACCTCAAAAACAATGATACTGCCCCAGAGGTGCAGATAGAAAGAGCCCACAGGGCCCTACATCCCAAACCACCAAGCAGAGAACCCCCTAGGGATATAATAATGAAACTATTATCCTTCAAAGATAAGGAAGAAATCCTAAGACTTGCCAGAACATAACACCCACTTGAATTTAAGGGCTTAGAGGTCCAGATCTACTCAGATTTATGCCCCACAACACTGCAGAAACGAAGAGACATGAGATTTGTCACATCAGTGCTAAAGGAGAAGAGGATAACTTACAGATGGGGCTTTCCCACCTGCCTGATTGCCACAAAGAACAACACCTCACATGTCCTTAAAACCAAAGAGGATCTTCCCAATATTAACCAAGCACTGGGCTTTAACATCAGCCCACCACAGGGTACAGATGAGGTCCCCCATGGACCCCCCCAGAAGAATCCAAGGTGAAGACCGGCAACCCCCCGGATGACAAACTGGGAAATATGAGTTGAGCCGCAACATTGGACTGAAATTATTCACTTTGGGTACTTTGCTACCCAGTACCTGAGGACCCTCCTCGGAGGCTCATGATAACTTTCCAGGTTGTATGTTGATGTTACGTTAGAAGTTTAAATGTCCATTAACTGTTAATATTATATATATATATTGTATGTTCTGTTTTAATGTTATAAGTATGATATTACTTAGTGTTTCAAAGGCACGCTACACACCTTCAACATGAACCTGTAGCGATTAACACAGTCACTTAGTATCTGTATCACAGCAAAGGCCATATTGGGAGACAGACTCAGTACTCACCATGTTGAGTTGATTTCCCCATAGATCATAATAAAATCCCTACACTCAAACAAGAATTGGCCACACTGAAGGGCCCATACATCTAGTACTCCCTATATACACTTGCACTTATTACTGAGACACAGGGAGATGGGACTGGATCATTACCCTTACAGCTCCAAAACTGGGATCCAGACTTACCCGAGAGGGCACTTAAATCACAGATGTAACGCTAGGTCTTTTAAGACCCCCATTTAGCAATCTCAGAGTCACTTTACAGAGGTTTGAGGGAGGATTTTTCTGATGTTGTCAGGGTTCATGCATCATTCTCCTCTCTGTGCCTTTAACTCCTAATTACCATATCACTATTTAAGGCTCCACCTAGTGTTGATCATTGCTTGGTAATTTGTTCAGTCTCCTGGAGTTACTGATCGCTATATTCCAGCTATTCCCTTCTGTCTAAGTTGGGATTTCCCTGCATTGCTGCTTAACTCTAACTTACTCTATCATTGTGATACTGCAGCACCTCACCTGAGAAATAGTTCTCTGTTCAGTCAGAGTTTCAGTAGCTGTCTCCCTGCTGCCTGTTTCCGGATCTCCCTCGCCTGCTTGCTTGGCGTGTGATGTCACGCCCGACTTGTCTCCGCATTCAATGGCTGCTACCGCACACACACAGTCTCGGCTCATGCTGACTACATCTCCTCCTCTGATCTTCCGCTCAGGACTACGCTACACTAAGGTCACTGGGAAGCCGGTTTGTATAAGAAAGCACTCCGGTCTGTATGTTTTGTACCGCTAAGGCTACTCTCTTTCTGCATAACTGTTGGAAGCTATTTGCCTCAAGTAATCTAGTCTGTCTGCCATATTGTGTTGTTACATCAGCATATGCATACGCTAACCTGCTACCATTTCATCTGCTTGTTTGCCTCATAAAGTTTACTTGCTAACTGACTGCAACTAATTCTATTCTGACATAACGCTTCCAGGCTCTTCTTACACAGGCATTAACGTTTATCATCTTACATGTGCTAAAACTAAGTTCATCATATCAGCTTCTCAATCCTCCTTGATCTCTATATATGACTCTGTGAATCTACTCTGCACAAGTAAACCTCAAGATTCTCTGTGCGTGTGTGTGTGTGCAAACCTATGTATATATTTTATATGACTGTGATCGAAGATTGAATACTTATCTCTGGAAAGTGATTTTCATTTTGACTTTACTACCCTTTTGGAATTGGAGTTATCCAATATCATTTACCATACCCTGGTTTAACTCATTCCTTTTTTCACACTGTATCCAACAGTAGTGACCCTCAGATCTATGAGCATAACAGGGTTCCACAAGTTAGATCTTAGTGAACCCGAGGTAAGGTGTGAGACTGAGTGGTCCTGCATAATATCAGGATACTAGTATAACCATATCCTTACAGATGTACACACATGACAACACTGTCACTTGGGGGAGGTCACTTCCGCTGGTATACAAAAAAGAGTAGGAGAGGCATAGCTGCAGGGGATACACTCATCAAACTCAACCCATATACAATTAATTCCCCTCAGATCTAAATACACATACTCTACTCAGGTTATATCTACTTTTTATGCAGCTGATTGCAAGATAGACACATTTGAGACGGCGTTTGGCCCCAGGCCCCAAATAAATCATACAGACATGCTCTGCTCTACCCCATATGGTAAACTACTGCCACTGTAAATCGTGACACAAACACTTAAAAACAGGGTGTGTGCAGTGCATGACATGATGAGACATACTATCTACTATATAGTAAATATAACACCTCACTCAGGTTTCTAGTTTGTTTATTGTTATCTTTTTATCCTTTTTTTTTTCTTTCATGTGGGGAACGTTGATTTAATAAGTAAATGTTAAATGTTTATATAACTAGCGAAAGCAAGCGGACAACTACCCCTGACTTATTTAAGTAGTTGTCAAGGTTTCCATTAATATAGTATTTACTGACACTGAGTAGTATTTATGTATTATACTGTAAACTAGACGCAGTGAATCTTACCTCTTTATACTTCTACTTGTCTTCTTAGAGAAGGCACCCTTCCCCCCCTTCACTACTCTCTCCTTCCCTTTACCCCCTTATTCTCTCTTCTACCTCTCCTCCTCCTTACTCTCTCCTTTTCTCCCCCCCCTTTTTTGTTTTTTCTTTCCTCTTTCTCCCCTCCCCTCATATATCTGGTTCTCTCCCCCTGATGAGCTCATACACCATGACACGCAGACAGAACCAACACAAAACCCTATTGAGCTCATATCCATAAATGTCAAGGGCCTAAACAGCCCCAATAAACGTTCAATAGTTTTGCGAGATTTGCAGAGAATGGGCGGGGACATAATTTATCTACAAGAAACTCACTTTTCAGCAACACATGAACCAAAGTGGTATTCTCACCATTACCCCAATGCATTCTTTGCTCAGGGCCAACTAAAAAAAATGTGGTGGGGATTATCTTAAGTGCAAAAATACCATTTCAGGTCATACAGATGTATAGACACCCAGAGGGTAGATACCTAGTGATTACTGGCTCTTTGTATGGTAGACCCATCACGCTTGCGAATTTGTACTGCCCCAATCAATCCAAACACCTCTTCCTACCAAAAGTAATTCATAAAATATTAGAAATACGAGTGGGCGTATTGTTTCTAGGAGGAGACTTTAACGCATCTTTTGACCCTTCTCTGGACACCTCCAATGGCGTATCCAGCGTTCCCCACAAAATACTGAAACTTATGACCACTTCACTGAACTAGCTGCACATGACATCTGGCGCACACATCATCCGTCGGTTAAACATTATACCTTTTACTCACATCCCCACAGAAAGTATTCCAGGATTGACTACCTGTTCACAGACACTATAGGTCTTACGATCACTAAAAGTAGTAATATTTATGTGATCACTTGGTCAAATCATGCCCCAGTCGGTTGCTCTATCCTATGGCCCAATGTCCCAATTACTCCCTATATGTGGAGATTGGACGACACGCTTCTAGACAATCCAATGTTTAGCGCTGATGCACATAAAGCAATAACAGAATTTTTCCACCTTAATGCCGATGAACACATTGCAAAATCAACTATATGGGAAGCACATAAGTGCACTATCAGGGGTCTCCTGATAAAGAGGAGATACGGGCTAAGAAAGGCAAGGAGAGAACGCTATCAAACTCTGTTGTCTCAAGTCGAGAGAGCGGAGTTAAATCATAAAATGCAGCAGAAAGATGAAGCTGGTATGAAAATACTGGTCTCGGGTAGGGAGGCCTTATTGCAGTTTTTACAGAAAGATTATCAAAAACAGGCACTAAAACTGAAGCAACTTTATTACGAGCAGGGGGATAAGGCTGGAAAGCTTTTGGCTAGAGCAATTGCACGGAAAAAACGAAAGTCTCATGTACATCATATGGTAGACAAAGAGGGAAAGGTTAAGACGGACGCTGATTCCATAGCGGCCACCTTTAGAGCATACTATGAGTCCGTGTACAATATACGACACGCTAATAGAGAGGGCGAAGAACACCCTCTACCGGCACAAGAGGATGGAAGTGTATTAGAATACTTACAGGAGGTTGACCTCCCCAGGCTTACAGAAGAAGAAAAGGAATCACTGGATTCCTCAATCACAATAGGATAAATTAAAAAAGCAATTATAGATCTTCCGTCAGGGAAAAGCCCCGGGCAGATGGCTTCGGCCTTAAATATTATAAAATATATGCAGACATCCTAGCCCCGATATTAATAAACCTATTTAATGCACTATCTCATTCCCCAAACCTTCCAGGCTCCATGCTGGAGGCATATATTACGTTGATCCCCAAACCTGGGAAGCCACCGGATAAGCCTGAAAACTATAGGCCTATATCCCTATTGAACTCTGATGTGAAGATCCTAGCCAAGGTAATAGCTAATCGAATGAGCAGGCTGCTGCCGACCTTGGTCTCCACAAATCAAATGGGTTTTATCCTGGCACGCGAGGCAAGGGATAATACCCTGAAAATCCTGCAAATGATTACACACGCCCAAACTCATAAGTTGCCACTCTCCCTGGTCACAACAGATGCGGAAAAGGCATTTGACCGGGTGAGTTGGTTATTCATTCAACATACGCTGAAGAAATTCGGCTTCGGACCCAATTTTATAAATATAGCTATGTCTCTTTATTCAGCGCAAAACGCAAAGATCAGAGTTAATGGAACACCTTCTAGTCAAAAAACGGGACTAGACAGGGCTGTCCCCTCTCACCACTCTTGTTTGCCCTTATGATTGAGGTTTTGGCAAGCAATATTAGAGCCAACTCACGAATCACAGGACTTTCCATTGGCAATACAGAGCACAAGCTCTCTTGATGTATGTTGATGATATCTTACTGACCATATCAGATTTACCTAACTCACTACACAAAGCTTTGGCAGAATTCTCTGCCTTTGGAGAGGTCTCAAATTTCCTTCTCAACCCCCAAAAGTCTGAAATCCTGAACATTACTGAACTGCCCACTCTGTTCAGCGTCCTCCTCATAAATTGCCCAATCAAAATAGCCCGACACACCATAAAATACTTGGGGATTTTAATTTCACCTGATATATATGAGATAGCAGAACTCAACTATAAACTCATCCAGGACACGGTCCTTAAGGACCTATCTAACTGGAAAAACAAAGCCATCTCATGGATGGGGCGAATCGGGGTAGTCAAGATGAACATCCTGCCGAGGGTGTTATACGTGATGCAAACGGTCCCAATCTCTCCAGTAACACAATACATACGGCAAATTCAGACAGCCATTGAAGCTTATATTTGGAATGGGCTGAAGCCCAGAATCAGAAAACATACTACTTACATGCCCAGAGACAGAGGAGGCCTGGGTATCCCTCTTCTGAGTGAATACCAGAGAGCTATCTCCTTACAGAGATTGGTGGAGTGGAGTCAGAACCTGCGTAATAAAGCTTGGGTACAAATTGATAACAATATACTGCGGAGTGGAAATGTCGGAGCCCTAGCTTGGTTCTCCACGAAAAATCACCCGACTTCTATCCTGCAATACCCCATGATACTGTAGGTGTTCGGGAGGTGGGACAAACTAATTTGTGTCCTCTTTTCACTCACCGAACACCCCCATTTGACAGAATCCAGACTTAGGGATGGAGCATAAACCATACACCCCGGAAGAGCACTACACCTTAACAGAGGCTTCCATAACCAACATATTGCACCAAGGCAAACTCAAAATGCAAGCTCACAGAATGGGCCCCAGATGTCTTTGCATCATGGTATAGAGTAGCTCAGATAATAAACTACTTCAACACGCATAAAGACAAATCGGCACTGACCAGACGTAGATCACTATTTGAAATCCTGTGCACAATGTCGCAGACTCCGGCCCATCTAATATCACAATTATACAAACTCCTCATGACAAAGGGGGGAACCATCCTCCCGACATACATATCGGCAGGCAGACCTTGGTCAGGAGATAGAAGATAAGGATTGGCTTAAGATCTTTGACAGGGCAAAAAAGGCATCAGTGTCAATGAGAATACAAGAAGCACACTATAAATTGTTAAGTAGGTGGTACATGACACCTCAAAGACTACAGAGAATTTACCCACATGCAAATGGGGGTGCTGGAGAGGCTGTGGAGGAGAAGGAACTCTCCTTCATATTTGGTGGGCCTGTCCATGTATACAGCCTTACTGGGAAGAGGTGTTGGGAGAAATGAGCAAAATACTGAACGTCATTCTTCCACCAAAACCATCATATCTGATCTATCACGGTCTACCCAAAATTGTAGGGGAAGATAAATATCTACTCCTCTTGCTGATGCTGAATAGCGCAAAGGGACTAATTCCAATACGTTGAAAAAAGACCCGAGTCCCAAACTTACAAGACTGAAGGGCCAAAGTGGGGGAACTGCTTAGCCTGGAGAGATACCACTACCTCAAAGTCGGCAAACTTGCTACACACGACATGATGACATTAACTTGGACTGGCAGAGGGTTGTAACATAGTCTACTAGACTATTAATGGGCAAATGGAATAACAGACCCTGTCCCACACTCATATGAAATGGCTCCTTCCCCTTATCCCCTTCCCCTCTACCTCTTCTTCCCCCTCTCTTCCCCCCCCTCTTTTTTTTCTCCCCCCCCCTCCTTTTTACTCTTCTCTAGACAGGTTTCTTCCCATTTCTTATAACACCACTTATTCTGATTTCCTTTCCTTGCCCCCATACGGGTGGCAACATCAGGGATTAAAATAAACTCAGCTGTATATAGTAAAGACGCTGAGTACTTTTATGTTTATAATACCAGAAACCTGATATTAAGTTTCAATGAACATGTTTGTTTGATGATATGGATTATTCAACACAACGAGTGGTTCAACTCGTTTAAACAAGCTTAAAGTTAAATATACCAGCTGCAAATGGCACTTTGAGTGCAGAAGATCTGATTCCTTGATACCAGAGCATAACTCATATATGACTTTCACAAACTTACGGATGTATTACTGTACACAAGGTTTTGTCAATATCAAAATGGTCCATCTGCACAATGTATTGTATTATTGCTTTTTATTTCACTTCAATAAAGCTTGTTTGAAAATTAAAAACAATCATGGTCATAAGCCTAATTAAAGGACTTTTTGTGGTTGACAAATGCATCACTTATTTAATTTTTAATAGTTTTTTTTTAACTAAAAACTGACTGTATTCTATCTAGGTTGCTGCTAATGAATTAGGGAAGCTTCCCTGCGACATGAACACGAAGATTCAATGGTCTTCTCTTTGGAGTTTATTGTAATAGGTGTTGATTTCTGCCAGGTGAGGGACTGAGAGACTCCTATTGGTATTTATAGCACCTGTAAGTGCTTGTATTTTGTCAGTATAGATTTAATTATAACTTCCCCTCTGTACAATGTAAACATTTACACATTATGTAGAGCCCTTTTTGTTTTTTTTATTTCAAGTTACTATTTGAGATCCACCCAGACATTATTTAAGAAGCTGCCTATAGTGTTATACAGGGTAGTTCTATAATTGGTCCTGGTTGGACCATGGGATCCAGGTAGCACTTAATAGGGGGCAGCACATGGGTAAAATATTTGTGTCTTAAATAATATTAAAGTGCCCAGGTCATTTGTATAAATCTATGTAACTTGTTTGCGTTAATGATGCAGAGCAATAGTTGGGTTTAAACTGTAGTGAAAACAGAATTTGTGACGTCATTCTATTCTCCGAACACAGGCAGCACATTATCAGTGCAATTCCTAGACTGGGACCTGGGAGCTGAATTATTAAGCACCGTATGGTGCCTAATACATCTGTTTCCACGCGAGCCTTCAGTTAAGAAGCAGCGGTCTTAAGATACGATCGGGTTGATTGACACCCCCTGCTAGCGGCCAATCAGAATTGCTTGTGCAATGCTATACGCTTTCGCCATTCATCAATGTCTGTTGGATATGATCCGTTGAGCGGATTATGTCGGACAGACCGATGATAAATCGGCCCCCTGGTATTGTCTTCAAAATGTTTTTGTCTTTATATTTGGTTTAGTATTTTTTTGTCTAACAAAATTCCCTGTTAAATTCCTTTTTCATATGTTTACTCTGTTTATTCTTTACACTTGAGTGCCCCCTTCTTCAGCTATTCTAGCAATAGACTTTTTTCTTCAAAGATGTAAAATCAATAAAATGTTAAAAAAAAGCTAAAGTAACCTTTATTTCTAAATAACTGTGCAGCACATACTGTTCACATGCTATCCCTTTAAAATGAGCCAGTATTATATGTTATTTTAATAAATTTAAAATGCACTCCATGAAACCTGTTACTCCTTGAACCAATAATTATATAATGATATCAGGAGTTTTTCGCTATCAAAACGTAGCTTATCTGTAACCTTAAAATTATTCATGCAGATAAAAAATGGTATTGCCATGAAAAACAATATGTTTCCTAAGTATTATAGTTGTGTAATAAATATCCTTGTACACATCTGTTATTTAGCTTTGAGGTTTCAGAGCAACTATAGATAATTAGTTCTACTGTTTCTAATAATAAAAAAGTAGACAGCCTTTTTGTGCCATCAGTGAAATCCTGTGTGTGTGTGTGGGGGGGGGGGGGTTGCTGAGTAAATGTATCTTTGTCTATAAATAGGAGGAACAGTATTGTATAAACATTATACAGCTGTGAATATTTACAACTCTGCTTGCTCATTATTGTAAGTATTGCTGGAGATTTTATTAAAAATGCGAACATTTCAAATTCAAATATATGAAATCTTTCTGTGGGAAGAATTTAAAAGTCACATAGTATATCACAAACTAAATCTAAATAAAGAATAAATAAAATAACTGTAGAAGTTAATTGCAGTGTAGTATTTAACAGTTGGGATTTAATGTCTTACTCAGAATATGCCATCATAACATATAATGGCAAATGATTCCAGTTTGACAGCTTGGTGCAGTTACTTAATGTACTAATCTGTAAACCATAGGAATTAATATCAAACAATAAAATAACTCACAAATATAAATGCGCTTTATAAAATGCTATTTTAAAGACAAAAAACACCCCCCCCCCCCCTCACAAACTCTAAGTTAAACCCTGGACATGGTTCATCCCATAGTATTTGTGTTTTAATTGAGGTTAAATGTATATAATTATTATTAATATTATTATTTACATAAATGCACTATATTACAGCTTTTATGCAAACAAAAAAAGTTTTAAATGCATTTGAAAATGTTAGCAAAATTGAACAGTTTTGAAAAAAAAATCAGTGTTTATTGTATATATTTTGCTGTTGTCAATTTAGGACAGACATAAATTATCTCTTGCATAGTAGAATGCCCTAGTGTCAGAGTTCAGAAACCTTAGAATCCTGTAATATGTTCTCTGCCCCCTCTAGTGACTGCACAAACATTAAAAAAATCTTTTAAAATTACTTGAAAAACAAGAAAAATTCATATTAAAACTTTCTCTTTTTGTTTTTCTTCACAAAACATAACTAAATATTTTAAAGGAAAATGCAATTTGCATGTAAGGTTTTAATCTAAGTGTTTGTTTGAGCTTTTCCTGGAATTTTAAGAGACTTTGAACATTTTTTTTTCTAAGCATGAATGTTTTGAGATTTGTTACCTGTTGATATTTGGAATCCAGGGCAGTTATAAAAAAAGACTGTATAGCTGTGCTTAGATGAGTGAAGCATTTATTTACAAACAAAAATAGGATAACAGTCTAACAGATATAATCAGTTACTAACATTGCTGTTCTTTCATAAGGAATTGCAATATTCATAAACTATATTAGAAATTCAGTTGTCCATTTTTTTTCTCTTCTCAAACATATTCTCACTTTTCTAAAGGGACTTTCAGCTCATCTACAAACTCCCCAAATAGGAAAGATCAGGGGCACAATGATCTTAAAACTCCCTACCATGGAGAGAAATCATAGGAAATCATTGGCAGCTTATTTTGAGCCTTATATTGTATTGTGGCTGCCAGGCTGCCTGTCCATAGACTAATAGCTCACGAGATTTCTTACATTATAAAGTCAGAGCAAAGCACTTTAGGTCACCGGTACCTAGGAGAGAACAATCTTGAATGAAAAAAAAAATGTTCTAAGGTGTTAGCTCTTTTGCCTAGGTGTTTACCCCCTGCAAACACCTTAACCACATAGTTAAAATTCATTTCAGAGCAGCATATCCAGAACTGGGAATTAGCTGATGAGCCAATGGCAATAGATATATTTGGGTAGCCACCAATAGCCAGCTAGCTCCAAGTACAGTGCTACTTCTAAACCTACCTAAGTATGCTTTTCAACAAAGGATACAAAGTCAATTTGTTAACAGTAAATAGAAATTTATTGTAAAACGGTATGCTCTATCTTATCCATGAATGTTTAATTTTTACTTATATGTCTCTTTAAAGATGCTAATGAGATTGCTGGAGATAAACAAAACATTAAAATAAATTTATATATGCAGAGTAAATATCAAAACAGTAACGTGGTTAGCAAAGTTTGCTTTGTTTGCAGCCCCAGAGCACATCTCTTGAAAAAAATCTCTTGAGCATGTTTATCTGTTCTTCTTTGCTGTAGTAGTAATTAATGATGAGTTGTGCTCTGAGCAAGCAATCACTGTGTAGCGTGTTGCAGACTCATGATCAGAATATTTCTGAAGCTATGCCTCTAAAGGGGCAGGGAAAATAAAAAACCTTTTCTGATTTAAATTACAAGTAGTCCTTAGCTTTAGATGAATTTTACAGAATAAAGCAGATATTATTGATGCAGTTATGTCTGCTATTGCATATGTTTCTGTGATAGAAAATATGTCAGAGTCATCTAATTACAACCGAATGAAAGAAAATACAAACTCACACATCACATACTGCTATATGATGTACAGTAGGTGAGATCTTTTTAGAGCAGGCAGAAATGTCTGTTGTATCTAAAAGAACCTATTTTAAAATGAGTTTTTATTTTTGTAACGGTTGTTTCTGTACTAAAAAGAAAAACTCTCTCTCTAAAGAGTAATCAGCCCTTAAAGGGACAGTCTACTCCATTTTTTTAATATTTAAAATGATAGATAATCCCTTTATTACCCGCTCCCAGTTTTATCCTTTTAACTCTGTGATTACCTTGTATCTAAGCTTCTGCAGACTGCCCCTTATCTCAGTTCTATTGACAGACCTGCATTTTAGCCAATACGTTGTACACAGGAATGCAACTTCTATGAGATTCAAAATCAGCTTTAATATGTCATTTTTTTAATGTAAAAATACTACAGGTTTATATAGTGTCCTTTCATAAAATTATACATTTTTTTTTAGATTTAACTGCCCTAATAACAATAAAATAATAACATAGTAATTGTTAAAGTACAGAACAAAACACAAGATTTAATTATTTTTGGATCTAAGATCCATAATAACAAAGCTAGCAGTTATAATATAAAAAATAGTATAAAAAAGAAATGAAACAAAAGAAAAGAAAAATGAAAAATGCATGAAGGGTTTGGAAGTGTTTAGTAAAATGCGTTGTTCTGTCTGGCCTAGAGATATTGGGTTATATTCACTAACGTATGCAGCCTTTAATACCTCTCCAGTCCTATTTAATTTAATCAGCTCTCCTCAGTTCTCAGTGAAACAGTTCCTTATGATCACATAGGAATATGCAATGTTGGTTTTGTTGTAGAAATAATTAAATACTTAATGAATATAGACAAGTGATATTATATGTTTAAGCTGTTGAAATATTTTGTATAAAGCTCAAATAAGAATTTTGTACTAATTTAAAGTACATTTTATTTTCACTTTTTTTTAAAAGAGATATGAAAACCAATTATTTTTATTTCATGATTCTAGAGCAAGAAATTTTAAGCCACTGTCTAATTTACTCCTATTATCAATTTTTCTTTGTTCTTTTGGTATCTTTATTTGAAAAACATGAATGTAAGCTTTGGGGCTGACCCATTTTTGGTTCACCACCTGGGTAGCACTTACTGATTGGTGGCTAATGTAGCCATCAATCATCAAGCGCTACCCAGGGTGCTGAAACAAATTTGTCCGTTTGTGGCCGCAAGATAATTTAACGCTCCACTTGTAATCAAGCCCAAAATGTTTTACCATATTAGAACATTTTATTTTTTATTTTTAAAAACAGAAAAAAGTAAACGTTTTTATGATTATAACCAATGCTATCATTTCACAATGTTAGTAAACAGATTAACATAAACACGTAATTTTCAATTGAATCAGCTCTTCAGAATACGATATGAATATAGATACTTGAGAAGCTCTTACTGAATTCATCACACTGCTATAGCATTACTACACATTCAAAAGAACCCCAATCCCTATGTTATTCAAATATATTTATTCATTCAAATGCAACAGCTCTAACCAAATCTTAATGTATCTAGTCTTCAGAGCAATATGTGAGATAATTGTCTCTTAAGAGTCGTTACTGAATCTAATCACTTGTAGGACAGATGGAAATTATCTTATTTACACAAACTTAACAGTCACTGACATTGTGAGAAGGGAATGCCCACATTTAAAGGGCAGCATAGGAACTGATTTGTAAGTGAACAATTTATTGATGCCTGTTTATGTAGGATGTATTCAAAATACAAAAGAAACCTTCAGCAAGGGTGATAAAGCAAGCAATTCACATAATAAGGAGGTAATATACAAGGTTTTGTTTTTTGTTGTTTTTTTAACATTTTTATACAGTGAGTAAATTATCTTTGTGTTCTGTGGACAGATTTAAGGCAGGTGTAAAAGGAACAAGGTTCCTTGTGGGCGGAGCTAAGCAGTGCAGAGCATTACTAGGTGGTTTAGGGTGTGGAGGGGCAGAGGGCTTTTTTTACTCTCCTTATCAGACCAACCAGCACAACAAGGCGCAGACTAAAATATTTTTTTGCTTTGCAGCAAACACTGCTGCCATAGAATGCTAATGATACACCAACGCTTCTGAGCTCCTATGAGCCTATATAGATTTATTCTTCAACAAAATATACCAAGAGTGCCAAGAAAATGTGATAATGTGATCTGAATCATGAATGCTTCATTCCCTGTAAGTGTGATATAAATACAATACATATACCTTATGCATTTATACACTTTTCCTGTAATTTAATATCCTGCTTTATTTTTGTATCCATCTAGATAGGCATTTCATAGAACAGAGCCCTAGCTCATGTAGTTGTCTCTATTAAAACCTATTTTTGGGTTTATCCCTGGTTAGTTCTGGATTTGCAATGTCTCTATATTTTAGGTAACACTTTGACAGTATTAAATGCTTTTCAAAACATATGTTCTGTAGGCAAATATTTAGAAAAATATTGATTATTGGGTTGAAATATAATATTCGGGTATACAATTGTGTTAAAGTTTAATACTTAAAGGGACAGTCTACTTAAAAATTATTTTTTAAAACAAAAAAGGTAAATAATCTCTTTGTTACCCATCCCCCAGTTTTGCATAATCAACACTGTTATATTAACACTTTTTACCTCTGTGATTACCTAGTATCTAAGCCTCTGCAGACTGCCCCCTTATCTCAGTGCTTTTGACAAACTTGCATTTTAGCCAATCAATGATGATTCATAAGTAACTCCACAGAAGAGAGCACAATGTTATCTATATGACACCCATGAAATAGCTCTATTTAGCTGTGAAAAGCTTATAAAATGTACTGAGATAAGAGGCAGCCTTCAACTGTTTAGAAATTAGCATATGAACCTAAATAGGTTTAGCCTTCAACAAACAAGAGAACAAAGCAAATTTGATGATAAAAGTAAGTTGGAAAGTTATTACATTTTGATTTGATGTCCCTTTAATGCATGCAACTACAACGTTGCATCTGTAGTATGTTTTCTGGCCACTTAGGTGTTGCATCAGCTGAGCAATCGACTTTTTAACTGAAGAAAAATTTAGAGTAAAAAATATGAAGTCAATAATGTTTAGATTTTTTATTTCAGAATAAAGGATGTCTGGCGCAAGCACTAATTAGTTGTACACAGGTACATAAGGGGTCCCAGAGGTCTCAGTTGTGACCCACACATCTAGATGCCCCATCTGTTGGATTATCAGCGATGTTGCTATGGGGCGGTGTTGCTATGGGTGGTGGGGCTTGGCCTAACACTATATTTGTACAGGAAGGCAGCACAAGTGCATGCATTCTGGCTTGGACTAACCAAGGGGGAATGATGAGTCACAGTAACATAGATGCACCTCCTCTTGTTTTTATGTGGCTTAAAGGGATCTATTAAAATATTTGACCCTGTCACAACCTTTGCCCTAGCGCTCCAGTGAGGTCTAATTCCCCTTCTGGTTCTAGAGTCTAATCGTAACAGAAACTAAAACTTATAACAGCTGTTAACCTATCTAATCTACCTGTCTGTCTATCTATCTATAACCTATCTAATCTGTCTGTCTTTCTATCTATAACCTATCTAATCTACCTGTCTGTCTATCTATCTATAACCTATCTAATCTGTCTGTCTTTCTGTCTATAACCTATCTAATCTGTCTGTCTTTCTATCTATAACCTATCTAATCTACCTGTCTGTCTATCTATAACCTATCTAATCTACCTGTGTGTCTATCTATCTATAACCTATCTAATCTGTCTGTTTTTCTATCTATAACCTATCTAATCTACCTGTGTGCCTATCTATCTATAACCTATCTAATCTGTCTGTCTTTCTGTCTATAACCTATCTAATCTGTCTGTTTTTCTATCTATAACCTATCTAATCTACCTGTGTGCCTATCTATCTATACCTATCTAATCTGTCTGTTTTTCTATCTATAACCTATCTAATCTACCTGTGTGCCTATCTATCTATACCTATCTAATCTGTCTGTCTTTCTATCTATAACCTATCTAATCAACCTGTCTGTCTGTCTATCTATAACCTATCTAATCTGTCTGTCTTTCTATCTATAACCTATCTAATCTACCTGTCTGTCTATCTATAACCTATCTAATCTGTCTGTCTTTCTATCTATAACCTATCTAATCAACCTGTCTGTCTGTCTATCTATAACCTATCTAATCTGTCTGTCTTTCTATCTATAACCTATCTAATCTACCTGTCTGTCTATCTATAACCTATCTAATCTGTCTGTCTTTCTATCTATCTATAACCTATCTAATCTACCTGTCTGTCTATCTATAACCTATCTAATCTACCTGTGTGTCTATCTATCTATAACCTAGCTAATCTGTCTGTCTTTCTGTCTATAACCTATCTAATCTGTCCATTTTTCTATCTATAACCTATCTAATCTACCTGTGTGTCTATCTATCTATAACCTATTTAATCTGTCTGTTTTTCTATCTATAACCTATCTAATCTACCTGTGTGCCTATCTATCTATACCTATATAATCTGTCTGTCTTTCTATCTATAACCTATCTAATCTGGCTGTCTTTCTATCTATAACCTATCTAATCTGTCTGTCTTTCTATCTATAACCTATCTAATCTGTCTGTCTTTCTATCCATAACCTATCTAATCTGTCTGTCTTTCTATCTATAACCTATCTAATCTGTCTGTCTTTCGATCTATAACCTATAACCTATCTAATCTGTCTGTCTTTCTATCTATAACCTATCTAATCTGTCTGTCTGTCTATCTATAACCTATCTAATCTGTCTGTCTTTCTATCTATAACCTATCTAATCTGTCTGTCTTTCGATCTATAACCTATCTAATCTGTCTGTCTTTTGATCTATAACCTATCTAATCTGTCTGTCTTTCTATCTATAACCTATCTAATCGACCTGTCTGTCTATCTATAACCTTTCTAATCTGTCTGTCTTTCTATCTATAACCTATCTAATCTGTCTGTCTTTCTATCTATAACCTGTCCAATCTACCTGTGTGTCTATCTATCTATAACCTATCTAATCTGTCTGTCTTTCTATCTATAACCTATCTAATCTGTCTGTCTTTCTATCTATAACCTATCTAATCTGTCTGTCTTTCTATCTATAACCTATCTAATCTGTCTGTCTTTCTATCTATAACCTATCTAATTTACCTGTCTGTCTATCTATAACCTATCTAATATGTCTGTCTTTCTATCTATAACCTATCTAATCTGTCTGTCTGTCTTGCTATCTATCTTGAACCAATTTTACTTTTTTTTTCTTCCATATCAGTAACTATTTTTACTTCCCTTTTCTCTTCATATATTTGTCTCTTTCAGGACTGAGTCTTACCAAAGTCTCCAAATTAGTTAATGGCTAATCAATCTGCTCCATTCAACTTTGTGCTAGTTGGATTTCCAGGACTACCTCAGAATCACCACACTTTGGTTTCTTCAGCCATGTTCGTTGTTTTCATAGTGTCCCTATTTTCAAATAGTGCTGTGGTTATATTAATAGTGTGGAAGAAACATCTCCACGAGCCAATGTACGTGATTATAGCAAACCTATCCCTTTCTGACCTACTGTTTGATATAATAACTTTACCTAAAATCATTGCCAGGTATTGGTTTGGTGCAATATATATGTCCTTTTTTGACTGTATGTTCCAACTTTTTTGGGTCCATTACTTAGGAACCGTTGATTCCTTCATAATAATGATGATGGCGATTGATCGCTATGCTGCTATCTGCATGCCGCTGAGATATCCTGCCCTCATCACTAACAAACGTGCTGCATTTATTTGCGGATTTTTTTGGATTCTGGCATCTATATTTCCTGCCGTCAACTCTATCTGGCATGCTCAATTTCCTTATTGTGATTCTAGAAAGATAAGCAATTGCTTCTGCGTTAGCTTTGCAGTAACGTCACTGGCCTGTGGCAACACCAACTTTGTAAGCAAAATGGCTTTTTGGTTTGCAATGGCTATACTTCTTCTGCCATTATCTTTAATTATATCTTCATACATTGTCATCATTAACACAGTCTTTAATTCAGTTAAACTTGGAGGCCGTCAGAAAGCTATTTATACGTGTACTACACACTTGATTGTTATTGGAATGTACTATGGTCCTCGTGTATTTGTTTATGTGGCATACCAGCTGAAATTAGTTCCTAGCCTCGATATAAACGTTTTGCTTTTATTTCTATACACATTTATTCCACACATGGCAAATCCTATTATATATTGTCTTAGAGCCAGAGAGATAAAACAGACTATTGGAAAGCTATTTAAGCTGAAATTAACTTTTAAAATTGAAGGTAATTTTTCACGGTCAAACAACCTCGGTATATTGAGTAATGCATGAGAAATATGTGAATATGCAAGTGAAACATAATTAAAATGATAAAGAAAATGCTTTTTATTATATGGTAGAAACAAATGGTATTTTAAATCTATATTTGAGATGTACATAATCAATTATTAAAAGAAAAAAAAAACTTTTGGATTTGTACTGTTATTGTTTTGTACAAAAATATAATTTGTATTTATTTATTATTATTACAAAAATGTAGGTAAATAAATTGTAAGTATCAGCTTTCACAAAGTTTATTAATATTATATGAAAACTAAACCTAGGAATTATTACTTTTTAATAAGCAAGTAAATTTTAGTACGGTTGTACAGAATGATAACTTTAGTTGGATGTGCAAGCTATTGGGGTTATTGGAGTTTAAACGGTTAAAGGGACATTCTATTTGAATATTGTTATTGTTTTAAAAGATAGATAATCCCTTTATTACCCATTCCCTAGTTTTGCATAACCAACACAGTTATATTAATACACTTTTTAACTCTGTGATTAACTTGTATCTAAGCCTCTGCAGACTGCCCCCTGATTTAAATTCTTTTGTCAGACTTGCATTTTAACCAATCAGTGCTGGCTCATAAATAACTCCACGGGAGTGAGCACAATGGTATCTATATGGCACACAGGAACTAGCGCTGCCTAGATGTGAAAAACTATCAACATGCACTGAGATAGGAGTCGGCCTTCAAGGGCTTAGAAATTCACATATGAGCCTACCTAGGTTTAGCTTTCAAAAAATAGAACAAAGCAAATTTGATGATAAAAGTAAATTGGAAAGTTTTTTAAAATTCCATGCCCTATCTGAATCATGAAAGTTTAATGTTTACTTAACTGTCCCTTTAATCGTTTTCTGCCACTTGTTTGCAGAGTGAATAATAAAAAAAAACCCTGTTAAAGTCAAAGTTCAAAACAGCCAATAGGATGAGAGCTACTGAAATCCTATTGGCTGATTTGAACTAATTTTGTGGGGTGTTTTTTTTTTCAGATTAGGGTTTGGGCAATTTGAAAAAGAGCTAAATGCCCTTTTAAGGGCAATGCCCATACAAATGCTCCTTTAGGGGCAATGAGTAGCTTAGATTTTTGTTAGTGTTTTTTTATTTTGGGGGGTTGGTTGGGTGGAGGGTTTTACTGTTGGGGGGACTTTGTATTTTTGTTTTACAGGTAAAAGAGCTGTTTAACTTAGGACAGTGTCCTACAAAAGGCCCTTTTAAGGGCTATTGGTAGTTTATTGTAGGCTAGGGGGTGTTTTTATTTTTGTGGGGATTTTTTATTTTTTTATAGGGCTATTAGATTAGGTGTAATTGTTTTTATTTTTGATAATTTAATTTATTATTTTTTGTAAGCTTAGTGTTTTTTTATTTTTCGTAATTTAGTGTTTATTATCTTTTGTAATTTTAGATTTTTTAATTTTTCTTGTAGTGTTAGATTTTTTTAAATTTGTAATTTAGATTTTTTAATTGGTAGTATTTTTTATTTTATTAGAAAGATAGTTATTGTCAGCCGCTTTGGAATCAGTCCGGGATGCAACCCAACTGCTAGCGTGAATAGAAAGCACACGCTAGCACACTGAGAAATATCCAGGACGTGACCCACTCAGGAAACAGATGAGAAAGATTACAAAAAATAATAGTTGCTCCAGAATGCAGGGAAACCACAAAGGAAAAACGTCCCTTTAAGCAGGTCAAAGAATATAAAGGAAATGCTCTTATTTGCAGCTTAGAAAAAAGGTCCTCATTAGCAGGCTTGTAACAAAGTTCCCTTTTGCAGCTTTGAAAAAGTAAATGTCCCTTTAAGCAGGTTATAACAAAACAGAAAGTCAAAGTTCTCCTTTGCAGTTTGTAAAAGAAAATGTCCCTTTAAGCAGGTTTATAACAAAACAGAAAGTCAAAGTTCTCCTTTGCAGTTTGCAAAAGAAAATGTCCCTTTAAGCAGGTTTATAACAAAACAGAAAGTCAAAGTTCTCCTTTGCAGTTTGTAAAAGAAAATGTCCCTTTAAGCAGGTTTTATTAATCAAAGAAATGATTGTGGAATAAGGCAAAAGCAAGGTCAGGCAGGCAGAAGTCGGCATCCAAACATAAGCAAAAAGGGTTAAGGCAAAAGGCTTGGTCAGACAGGCAGAAGTCGGTATCCAAATATCAGCAAAGGGTTAAGGCAAAAGGCTTGGTCAGACAGGCAGAAGTCGGTATCCAAATATCAGCAAAAGGGTTAAGGCAAAAGGCTTGGTCAGGCAGGCAGAAGTCGGTATCAGGAAAAACAGATTTTGACAAGGTACTCACAAACTCCAAGGGAAACAAACAAACGGGCCCCGATTCAGATCTCCCGCCGTGGTTTAAAGGCAGGAGCGGCAACGTCATCAGAGGGGTGTGTCGAGAAAGCGTCACGTTGCTAAGCAACGTGACGTCAGTCACACAGAGGAGATCCGGGAGCCGCGGTGACACGGCAATGAACGGACGAAATCATGACAGCACCCCCCTCCTCAAGGACCCCTCCGGGGGACAGGACCAGGCCTATCAGGATGAGTCTTGTGGAAGGTCTTGATCAAAGTAGGAGCATTTACTTGATGAGCCGGTTCCCAAGAACGTTCTGTGACTGGATAACCTTTCCAATGAATGAGATAATACAATTTCTTGCCACGCAACATGGAATCTAGAATATGGCTGATCTCAAACTCAGGGTGTCCATGCACAAATAACGGTGGAGGTTTAGAAAAAGGCTTAGAATACCTGTTAGTCATCACAGGTTTTAAAAGAGAAACATGGAATACCGGATGGACTTTGAGAGTCTTGGGTAAAGCCACCCGATAAGCAGTAGAACACACCTGACCCAGTATTCGGAAAGGACCCACGTATCGTGGTCCCAATTTGTTAGAAGGTTGTTTCAAGCGAAGAAATCGAGAGGAAATCCAAACTTTATCACCAGGGCGATATTTGGGAGCTTTCTTCCGTCGAAGGTCTGAAAAGAACTTGTAACGTCTAGAAGTTACAGAAAGAATACGATGTATTTTCTGCCAATGTCGAGTTAATCTTCGGGCTGTAAGATCAGAAGCAGGATTCACTGTGGAGGAAGTATGCAAAGGAAATGTTCTGGGCTGATATCCGTAAGCTGCATGAAAAGGAGAAGTCTGAAGGGAGGAATTGTACCGGGCATTATGAGCCAATTCAGCCAAAGGAAGGTAAGAAGTCCAGTTAGAGTGATAATGATCCACATAATGTCTAAGATATGTTTCAAGACACTGGTTTACTCTTTCAGTCTGGCCATTCGATTGTGGGTGGTGAGAAGTAGAGAGAGATATAGTAGTTCCAAAATGTTTACAAAGTGACCTCCAAAATCGAGAAACAAACTGTACCCCTCTATCTGAAACAATATCTAGAGGAAATCCATGGATTCTTACAATATGTGAAATAAAAAGTTCAGAGAGTCTTTTGGCAGATGGTAATCCTGGTAAGGGTACAAAATGGGCAGTCTTAGTGAACCTGTCGACCACCACCCAGATAGTATTGTTTCCAGCGGACAAGGGAAGGTCGGTAATGAAGTCCATGGATACATGAGTCCAAGGCTGGTGAGGTATAGGCAATGGTTGGAGCAATCCTGAAGGAAGTTGGCGTGGAGTTTTGTTCATGGCACATTGTGTGCATACTGAGACGTAATCCTTCACATCTTGAGAGAGAGTAGGCCACCAGACATGTTGTTTGAGGTTTCGAGTGGTAATACTGATGCCAGGATGTCCAGAAAGAGGACTATCATGAGCCCAAAATAAAATCTTGGAACGAAGGCGTTCAGGAACAAAGAGTAAACCATCGGGAGGTTTACAGGACAAAGGAAGATTCCCTTGAGCAGACTGTAATTCTTGTAACCAGGAAGTTGTTAACTGGGCTATGACTTAATGAGGTTGGAGAATGGTACCAGACTCAGGAACTGGGGAATCTTGAAATTGTCTGGAAAGGGCGTCTGCTTTAATATTTTTTGAACCAGGTATGTAAGACAAATTATAGTGAAACCGGAAGAAGAATAATGACCAGCGTGCTTGCCTGGAATTCAATCGTTTGGCTGTTTGGAGATACAGAAGGTTCTTATGATCAGTGAGTATAGTAAATGGCAAAGAAGTACCTTCCAGCCAATGTCTCCATTCATCCAATGCCATTTTGATGGCAAGCAACTCTTTATTCCCTACGTCATAGTTAAATTCAGAAGGAGTGAATTTTTTAGAGAAGAAAGCAACTGGATGAATCTTTCCAGTCTCTGGTATTCGTTGAGACAGAACAGCTCCAGCAGCAACAGAGGAAGCATCAACTTCCAGGATAAATTGAAACTCAGGATTTGGATGACGGAGAATAGGTGCAGAGGAAAAAGCTTCTTTGAGAGACTCAAAAGCTTCTATAGCCTCAGGAGGCCATTTTTTACAGTTTTGTCCTTTTCTAGTGAGAGCAGTAAGAGGAGAAGTAATAGTAGCAAAATTCTTGATGAACTTCCTGTAGTAGTTGGCGAAGCCTAGAAAACGTTGTAAAGCCTTCAAAGAATCAGGTCTAGGCCAATCCAAAATGGCAGAAAGTTTAGTAGGGTCCATTTCAAATCCAGATGCCGATATTACATAACCCAGAAAGGGTATGGATTTTTGATGGAAAGAACATTTCTCCAATTTAGCAAACAGATGGAATTCTCTTAAACGTTGAAGTACTTTCTTGACGTGGTGCACATGATCTTGGTGATTCTGAGAAAAAATTAAGATGTCGTCAAGGTATATGATGACAAAAATATTCAAAAAATCATGAAAGATCTCGTTTACAAAATGTTGAAAAACCGCCGGAGCATTGCATAGCCCGAAGGGCATGACCAAATATTCATAATGCCCAAATCGAGTGTTAAAGGCAGTCTTCCACTCATCTCCTTTGCGTATACGGATCAGATTGTATGCACCACGTAGGTCGAGTTTGGTGAATATGGTGGCTCCCTGAAGATAAGTAAAAAGTTCAGGAATAAGGGGTAGAGGATAACTGTTCTTGATGGTAATCTGATTTAATCCTCGATAATCAATACAGGGTCTTAATCCGCCATCCTTTTTTCCTACAAAAAAGAAACCAGCCCCTACAGGGGAAGAGGAGGGTCGAATAAATCCTCTAGCCAGATTGTCTTTAATATATTCTTCCAAAGCCATGTTTTCTGGTTTAGAAAGTGGATATGTCTTGCCTCGAGGATAGGCAGCCCCGGGAAGGAGATCAGCTTCTTTTTTGGAGAAAACATCCACAAAGTCATGATAAGGCATAGGTAAGGAGTCCGGGGTTTCAACTGTGAGAGCAATAGTGAGTGGTAACTTGATAATCTTTTGAAGACATTTAGTCTGGCATGTAGATCCCCAGGAAGTGAGTTCACCGAAAGTCCAAGAAAAAATGGGATTGTGAATTTGGAGCCAGGGTAATCCCAAGATAATAGGAAATTGTGGAGTGGGGATGACATCAAAACAAATTGTCTCGGAATGAAGTATTCCTACGGTGAGGAGTAAGGGTTGAGTAGAAAACTGAATATATCCAGAACCCAAAGGATCTCCACTGACCGTAGAGACTGAAATGGAATACTCCTTCTTTAGTAAGGGTATAGAGTGAGTAGAGACGAATGAAGAGTCAATGAACACTCCTCCAGCACCAGAATCAATTAGAGCTTGGGTATAAATCTTCTTATGTCCAATTAGAAGGGTTACTGGAACAAAGAGTTTCTTGTATAGGGAATGGCAACTGTTTTGGCTTAACTCAGTTCCCTGGACTAGAGTTAAGCCCTGGCTTTTACTGGCCTAGTAGGACAATCCCTTAATAAATGCCCTTTAAGGCCACAGTACAGACATAAGCCAAGAGTCCGTCTTCTCAAGCGTTCAGTCTCAGTTAATTTTATACTTCCCACTTCCATGGGTTCAGCCTGATCAGTAGTAGGAGAGACTGGAGTGACTGGATTAGAAAAACGAGGAGCCAAACGAAAAGGAGTTCGAGTTGAAGACCTCTGTGTTCTATCCTTTTCTTGTTGGCGTTCACGAAACCTGGCGTCGAGACTGATACAGAGATTTATTAAGGCTTCTAAGGACTCTGGAAGTTCACGATACACCAATTCATCCTTGAGACGCTCAGAAAGTCCTTTACGGAAAGCGGCTCTGAGTGCTCCCTGATTCCAAGTGGTTTCAGAGGCAAGGGTGCGGAACTCAATAGCGTATTGAGAGACTGGTTGATTACCTTGACGTAAATCCAGGAGAGTGGCTTCAGCAGCGGATGACCTTCCAGGTTTATCGAATACATTTGAGAACATAGATAGAAATGTATCAACATCCAAAAGTATAGGATCATTCTTTTCTAGCAAAGGTGATACCCAAGCCAAGGCTTTTCCTTTCATTAAGGAAATAAGAAATGTGATTCTAGAAGAGGGAGTAGCAAAAAGAGTAGGGCTATTTCGGAAATGAAGACGGCATTGATTCAGAAAGCCTCTACATTCTTCAGGATTCCCATCATATTTATCCGAAAGAGGTATCCTGGGACTTAGTTGTACCTGAGACTGATTGTTAGGAATCGAAGGAGGTAATGCCTCAATAGGATTAGGATTGGGATTAGGATTGGGAGGTGCGGTAGCAACCAAATTTTGTAATAGAGCAGTTATTTGATCAAGTTTAGTGTCCAGAGACTGCAAGTGAGTGGCATGAGATCCCAAAAGCTGTCCCTGGTGAGCCACGGCCATGGATAATTCAGTGGGGTCCATTTTTATGGCCCGTTTGTAATGTCAGCCGCTTTGGAATCAGTCCGGGATGCAACCCAACTGCTAGCGTGAATAGAAAGCACACGCTAGCACACTGAGAAATATCCAGGACGTGACCCACTCAGGAAACAGATGAGAAAGATTACAAAAAATAATAGTTGCTCCAGAATGCAGGGAAACCACAAAGGAAAAAATGTCCCTTTAAGCAGGTCAAAGAATATAAAGGAAATGCTCTTATTTGCAGCTTAGAAAAAAGGTCCTCATTAGCAGGCTTGTAACAAAGTTCCCTTTTGCAGCTTTGAAAAAGTAAATGTCCCTTTAAGCAGGTTATAGCAAAACAGAAAGTCAAAGTTCTCCTTTGCAGTTTGTAAAAGAAAATGTCCCTTTAAGCAGGTTTATAACAAAACAGAAAGTCAAAGTTCTCCTTTGCAGTTTGCAAAAGAAAATGTCCCTTTAAGCAGGTTTATAACAAAACAGAAAGTCAAAGTTCTCCTTTGCAGTTTGTAAAAGAAAATGTCCCTTTAAGCAGGTTTTATTAATCAAAGAAATGATTGTGGAATAAGGCAAAAGCAAGGTCAGGCAGGCAGAAGTCGGCATCCAAACATAAGCAAAAAGGGTTAAGGCAAAAGGCTTGGTCAGACAGGCAGAAGTCGGTATCCAAATATCAGCAAAGGGTTAAGGCAAAAGGCTTGGTCAGACAGGCAGAAGTCGGTATCCAAATATCAGCAAAAGGGTTAAGGCAAAAGGCTTGGTCAGGCAGGCAGAAGTCGGTATCAGGAAAAACAGATTTTGACAAGGTACTCACAAACTCCAAGGGAAACAAACAAACGGGCCCCGATTCAGATCTCCCGCCGTGGTTTAAAGGCAGGAGCGGCAACGTCATCAGAGGGGTGTGTCGAGAAAGCGTCACGTTGCTAAGCAACGTGACGTCAGTCACACAGAGGAGATCCGGGAGCCGCGGCGACACGGCAATGAACGGACGAAATCATGACAGTTATATTGTAATTTTAATTTAAAGTTAGGGGGGTGTTAGGTTTAGGGGTTAATAGTTTAATTTAATGTTTTGCAATTTTGGGGGGCCAGCGGTTTAGGGGTTAAGAGGTTTATTTAATTGTGGAGATATGGGAGGCTGGAGTTTTAGGGGTTAATAGGTTTATTTAGTGGCGGCGGTGTGGCAGGCGAAGGTTTAGGGGTTAATAGGTTTATTATAGTGTCAGTGATGTTGGGGAGCGGCGGAATAGGGGTTAATAACTTTATTATAGTGTCGGCGATGTTGGGGAGGGGCGGAATAGGGGTTAATAACTTTATTATAGTGTCGGCGATGCCGGGAGCGGCAGATTACGGGTGTTTAGACTTGGGGTTTATGTTAGGGTGTTAGATTTAAACGTAACTTTTTTTTCCCTATAGACATCAATGGGGTTGCGTTACAGAGATTTTTCATTCCGCACTTCAGGTGTTAGGTTTTTTCTAACACTCTCTCCCCATCTATGAGGGAAAGCGTGATCGAGCATGTCAAATCAGCCCTTGGATTTTGTGCGGTATGGAGCTTAACGCCACAATATTGCACGCACAAGGAGGCTTTTCAGTAACTCGTAATGGCAGCGCTATGGACAGTGAAATAACGCAACTTTTTTGGCGTTAATTTTTCACCCTGTTTAGTGCAAAACTCGTAATCTAGGTGTCTGTTTGCTGCAGCTGTTTTCAGAAGCAAAAGTCTCCCCACGTACTCAATCGGGTTGAATTGCGGCGATGTCTGTAACCTGCTCAGAGCAGGTGGACAGGTTATGGAGCAGCGGTCTTTGTGACCCCTGCTCCATAACTGGTGTTTCTGACGAGTCTGAAGACTCGCCAGAAACACGGACCGTCAAGCTCCTTTCGGAGCTTGATAGATAGGCCCCCATGTCTGACTCCAATCCAGACCAGTCATCTAAAAACAGTGTCCAATGTCCACACACTAATTATCCAATTATAGCTAAACTTCTGAAGTCAAGTGACTCCACAGTCCCCACATGAAAACATTACCCAAGTCCGGAGTAGTCCCAACCCACTCAGTGACATTTGTGGAAAAAATAAATCCTGGTTAAAAACCCAGTGTGACAGCACAGTATGGCTCACTATACCAGTCCTCTCACAAGTCCGGACCTTGGTCCACCGATACCATCAGCTCCTCTCCCAAAGCCAAACAAACACTCTCCATATTCAAAACTGTACCTGGCCTGCTGCACACCCTCAAACACACAGAAAATAGGGAGCTGTACAGCAGAAATAAATTTAATGTAATTAAAAAACTAGAATCGATTTGTAAACCATAAATAGGCTAAAATATCACAAAATCACTTAGAACATTTAAATGAATAAGTGGTTATTACCCATTCCCCAGTTTTCGCATAACCAACACTATTATAGAAATACACTTTTTACCTCTGTGATTACCTTGTATCTAACCCTCTGAAATCTGCCCCCTTATTTCAGTTATTTTGACAGACTTGCATTTTAGCCAATTAGTGCTCACTCCAGGGTAACTTCACGTGCATGAGCTCAATGTTATCTATAAGAAACACATGAACTAATGCCCTCTAAAGGTCAAAATGCATTCAGATTAGAGGCAATCTTCAAGGTCTAAGAAATTAACCTATGAACCTCCTAGGTTTAGCTTTCAACTAAGAATACCAAGAGAACAAAGAAACATAGGTGATAAAAGTAAATTGGAAAGTAGTTTAAAATTACATGCCCTATGTAAATCAGTAACCAGGATTCTTGATGAGCGGCTGCCTTCAGGGTGGTCTCTCTAACCCCTGCTCTTTAGTACATTTACTACGCCGGGTCTCCACCTCCTCCCTGAGAGGACAGGCTTGTAATTCTGATATGCCAGTCCCACTCTCACAAGGTGAGTGTTACTTCTCCAAAGTGCCTCCTGTTAAAATCAGACTAGCTGACACCGCCTTCTAAGCGTTTCACCCATATATGGGCTTTGTCAATATGCTAGATGTCAGTTGGAGTCCAGTTTAAATGATGTTTACTTTGTTCCCATTGGTTATATATATATATATATATATATATACATATATATATATATATATATATATATATATATATATATATATATATATATATATATATATATATATATATTTATATATTAAAGGCAGTTCAAAATAGAAGATTAAGGGAAGTATTTCCCGGTGTACCTTAAGATCATATAGTACAGTGCAATTTAATATCTGTTGTTAAGCACTAAACATGTGCGATTCGGTTCGGTCCGAATCGAAATTCGGACGAATTTTGTCGAATTCGTAGATTCGGATCAATTCGAATTTCCTAAATTGCGGTAGTGCCGAATCTACCGAATAAATCTGAATCGATTCAAATTTATTTGGATGGATTCGGATGGCTGTGTATTACACTAGTATTGTACAGTATACTAGTGTAATACACAGCACATCCCACTTAACACTGACCGAAATTCCGAATCGATTTGAACCGAATCGAACTGAATCGAACCGAACCGAATTTCCCACGAATCCGAAAGAGTCCGAATGAATCCGAAACGAATTCATTCGATTTCTTCCGAATTCAAATCGATCCGAACCGAAATTCGAATCGGTCCAAATCGATCCGAACCGAACCAAATTTTTCGCGGCTGCACATGTTTAATAAGCACACTTCATATAAGCTCCCTGTAATTATGGATTGGATTTCAAAAATTCCTGAAATACCATTATGTAGCACTCTATTTATTTACATTGTAACAATTAGGGAATACAATCCATATATTCAATGGAACATATATAAAAAGGTATATTCCATTATCTCATTTATATAAACTATAAAGTATTTTTCAGGGTCTATTTTTAGGACACTCACAAGTTTATATAAATGTGTCAGCTAGTCTGATTTTACCAGGAAGCACTTTGGAGAAGTAACACTCACCTTGTGACAGTAGGACCGGCATATCAGAAATACAAGTCATCTCAGGGAGGAGGTCAAGACCCGGCGTACTAAATGTACTAAAGAGCAGGGGTTAGAGAGACCACCCTGAAGGCAGCCACTCATCAAGAATCCTGGTTACCCATAACTTGCGCAAGTTTGACAAAAAGATATTGTACACTCAGCTAGATTACAAGTTTTGCGTTGGGGCTTTTAAAGCTGAAAATATGGCATTTTAGTGTTAAAACAGCACAGCAGCTATTAAAAGTATTGTCGGTATAGGTGTACCGCAAACCTTTTAGCCTGTACTGCAACGTCAGTAAAAATTAAGTTTTTTCATGGGATTCCCATAGCGCCGGTATTACGAGTTTTGCGGTGAGGCTAAAAAGTGAGTGTTACAGCCTAAAACGACAAGATCTGTACCGCTATCTAAAGTCAGTAGTTATGAGTGTTACGCTACAAAGCTGTAGCATAAAACTCATAACTAAACTGCTACAAAGTACACTAAACACCCATAAACTACCTATTAACCCCTAAACCAAGGTCCTCCTGCATCGCAAACACTATAATAAACTAATTTACCCCAATCTCCCGACATTGCCACCACTAAAAAAATGTATTAACCCCTATTCTGCCGCTCCCCAACATTGTCACCACTATAATAAATGTATTAACCCCTAAACTGCCACACTCCCGCATCGCAAACACTATTTAAATATTATTAACTCTGCTGTCTGCCCACACCGCCGCTATAATAAACCTATTAACCCCTAAACCGCAAGCTACCCACAACAAAATATACTAAAATAAACTATTAACCGTAAACTGAAAGCCCCCACAATGAAATAAACTAATTTAAACTAGTAACCCCTAAACCTAACGACCCCTTAACTTTATATTAAAATTACAATTTCCCTAGCTTAAATTAAATTAAATCTTACCTAAAAAAATAATTTTAAACTAACAATTAAACTAATATAATTATTAAACTAAAATTAAACTAACTACCAATTAAATAAAACTAAACTACCAATAAAAAATCCTAACACTACTTAAAAAAAAATTACAAAAAGTATCTAATTACAAAAAATAAAAACTAACTAAATGACAAAAAAAACAACTAAACTACAAGAAATAACGCAAAATTCGAATTAGCCAATAGAATGAGAGCTGCTTAAATCCTATTGACTGATTTAAACAGCCAATAGGATTTTAGCAGCCCTAATTCTGATTCAAATTTTTCAGCCAATAGGAATGCAAGGGACGCCATTTGAATTGCGTTCCTTGCATTGAAGATTCAGTGTACGGTGGAGACCGTATGAAGAGGATGCTCTGTGCCAGATGTCTTCAGGATGGACCCGCTCTGCGCCGGCTGGATGAAGATCGAAGAGGCCGCCTGGATGAAGACTTCTTGCCGCCTGGATGAGGACTTCGCCGGCTGGATGAAGATAAAAGAGGCTGCCTGGATGAAGACTTCTTGCCGCTTGGATGAAAACTTCGCCGGGATGAAGATCGTTCAAGCAGGACTTCAAAAACTGTAAGTGGATCATCAGGGGATTAGTGTTAGGCTTTTTTAAGGGTTTAATGGGTGGGTTTTATTTTTTAGTTTAGGGTTTTGGCAGTAAAAGAGCGAAATGCCCTTTTAAGGACAATGCCCATACAAATGCCCTTTTCAGGCCAATGGGTAGATTAGGTTTTTTTAGATAGTTTTTTTTTATTTTGTGGGTTTGGGGGGGGTGGGGGTTTATAATGCTAGTGGGTCTTTGTAAAATATTTTCAATAAAAAAGCTGATATCTTTAGGGCAATGCCCTACAAAAGGCCCTTTTAAGGGCCACTGGTAGTTTATTCTAGATTAGGTTTTTTATTTTGGGGTGGTTTTTTTAATGGGTTTTAGAATAGGAATAATATTTTTATTTTTGATAATTTGTTTGTTATTTTGTGTAATGTGTATTTTTAGGGGGTGTTTTTTTTTTAGCTAAAGAGCTGTTTATCTCAGGGCAATGCTCTACAAAAGGCCCTTTTAAGGGCCCCCAAAAGGCCCTTTTAAGGGCCCCCCAAAAGGCCCTTTTAAGGGCCCTTGGTAGTTTGGGGGGTGGGGGGGTTTGTATAGTGTTAGGGGGTGTTGGTATTTTTGGAGTAAAAGAGCTGTTTATCTCAAGGCAATGCTCTACAAAAAGGTACTTTTAAGGGCCCTTGGTAGTTTGGGGGGTGGGGTTTTGTATAGTGTTAGGGGTGTTGGTATTTTTTGGCAATGCCCTACAAAAGGCCATTTTAAAGGCCCCCCAAAAGGGCCTTTTAAGGGCCCTTGGTAGTTTGGGGGTGGGTTTGTATAGTGTTAGGGGTTGTTTGTATATTTTTTTAGTTAAAGAGCTGTTTATCTCAGGGCAATGCCCTACAAAAGGCTCTTTTAAGGGCCCCCCAAAAAGCCCTTTAAAGGGCCCTTGTTAGTTTGGGGGGTGGGGGTTTGTATAGTGTAAGGGTTTTTTTTTTTTTTGAGTAAAAGAGCTGTTTATCTCAAGGCAATGCCCTACAAAAAGGTCCTTTTAAGGGCCCTTGGTAGTTTGGGGGGTGGGGGTTTGTATAGTGTTAGGGGTGTTGGTATTTTTTGGAGTAAAAGAGCTGTCTATCTCAGGGCAATGCCCTACAAAAGGCCATTTTAAGGGCCCCCGAAAAGGGCCTTTTAAGGGCCCTTGGTAGTTTGGGGGTGGGGGTGGGTTTGTATAGTGTTAGGGGGTGTTTGTATTTTTTTTGGAGTAAAAGAGCTGTTTATCTCAGGGCAATGCCCTACAAAAGGCTCTTTTAAGGGCCCCCCAAAAAGCCTTTTAAAGGGCCCTTGCTAGTTTGGGGGGTGGGGGTTTGTATAGTGTTAGGGGGGTTTGGTTTTTTTTGGAGTAAAAGAGCTGTTTATCTCAGGGCAATGCCCTACAAAATATAACTAATAGTTACATTGTAGCTAGCTTATGGTTTATTTTTATTTTACAGGCAAGTTTGTATTTATTTTAACTAGGTAGAATAGTTATTAAATAGATATTAACTATTTAATAACTACCTAGCTAAAATAAATACAAATTTACCTGTAAAATAAAACCTAAGTTAAAATAACACCTAGCACTACACTACAATTAAATCAATTCCCTACATTTAATACAATTAAATAAATTAAATTAGCTAAATCACAAAAAAACACAAAATTACAGAAAATAATAAACAAATTACAGATATTTAAACTAATTGCACCTAATCTAATATCCCTATCAAAATAAAAAAGCCCCCCCAAAATAAAAAAGCCCTAGCCTAAACTAAACTACCAATAGCCCTTAAAAGGGCCTTTTGCGAAGCATTGCCCCAAAGAAATCAGCTCAAAATACAAACATCCCCCAACAGTAAAACCCACTACTCACACAACCAACCCCCCAAACAAAAGTCTAACTAAAAAAACCTAAGCTCCACATTGCCCTGAAAAGGGCATTTGGATGGGCATTGCCCTTAAAAGGGCATTTAGCTCCCCTTGCTGCCCAAAGCCCTAACCTAAAAAATAAACCCACCCAATACACCCTTAAAAAATCCTAACACTAAACCCCGAAGATTCACTTACCGGGAGAAGTCTTCATCTAAGCGGCAAGATGTCCTCAATGAAGCCGGCAGAAGTGGTCCTCCAGATGGGCAAAAGTGGTCCTCCACACGGGCAGAAGTCTTCACCCAGACGGCATCTTCTATCTTCATCCTTCCGACGCGGAGTGGCTCCATCTTCGAGACATCCGGCGCGGAGCATCCTCTTCAATCAACGTCTTCTTCGGAATGAATATCTCTTTAAGTGACGTCATCCAAGATGGCGTCCCTTAGATTCCGATTGGCTGATAGAATTCTATCAGCCAATCGGAATTAGGTAGAAAAAATCCTATTGGCTGATGCAATCAGCCAATAGGATTGAGCTTGCATCAGCCAATAGGATTTTTTCTACCTTAATTCCGATTGGCTGATAGAATTCTATCAGCCAATCGGAATCTAAGGGACGCCATCTTGGATGACGTCACTTAAAGAGATATTCATTCCGAAGAAGACGTTGATTGAAGAGGATGCTCTGCGCCGGATGTCTCGAAGATGGAGCCACTCCGCGTCGGAAGGATGAAGATAGAAGATGCCATCTGGGTGAAGACTTCTGCCCGTCTGGAGGACCACTTTTGCCCGTCTGGAGGACCACTTCTGCCGACTTCGTTGAGGACATCTGGCCGCTTGGATGAAGACTTCTCCCGGTAAGTGAATCTTCGGGGGTTAGTATTAGGTTTTTTTAAGGGTGTATTGGGTGGGTTTATTTTTTAGGTTAAGGCTTTGGACAGCAATAGAGCTAAATGCCCTTTTAAGGGCAATGCCCATCCAAATGCCCTTTTCAGGGCAATGGGGAGCTTAGGTTTTTTTAGTTAAGCTTTTATTTGGGGGGTTGGTTGTGTGGGTGGTGGGTTTTACTGTTGGGGGGGTGTTTGTATTTTTGTTTACAGGTTAAAGAGCTGATTACTTTGGGGCAATACCCCGCAAAAGGCCCTTTTAAGGGCTATTGGTAGTTTAGTTTAGGCTACGGTTTTTTTTTTTGTTTTTTTTTGGGGGGCTTTTTTATTTTGATAGGGCTATTAGATAAGGTGTAATTAGTTTAAAGATCTGTAATTTGTTTTTATTTTCTGTAATTTAGTGGTTTTTTTTTGGTGATTTAGCTAATTTAATTTATTTAATTGTATTTAATGTAGGGAATTGATTTAATTGTAGTGTAGTGTTAGGTGTTATTGTAACTTAGGTTAGGTTTTATTTTAGCTAGGTAGTTATTAAATAGTTAATAACTATTTAATAACTATTCTACCTAGTTAAAATAAATACAAACTTACCTGTGAAATAAAAATAAAACCTAAGATAGCTACAGTGTAACTATTAGTTATATTGTAGCTAGTTTTAGGGTTTATTTTATAGGTAAGTATTTAGTTTTAAATAGGAATAATTTAGCTAATGATAGGAATTTTATTTAGATTTATTTAAATTATATTTAAGTTAGGGGGGGTTAGGGTTAGACTTAGGTTTAAAGGGTTAATCAATTTAGAATAGTGGCGGCGACGTTGGGGACGGCAGATTAGGGGTTAATAAATGTAGTTAGGTGGCGGCGATGTTTGGTGCAGCAGATTAGGGGTTAATAAATATAATGTAGGTGGCGGCGATGTCCGGAGCGGAAGATTAGGGGTTAATAAGTATAATGTAGGTGGCGGCGATGTTAGAGGCGGCAGATTAGGGGTTAATAACATTTAACTAGTGTTTGTGATACGGGAGTGCGGCGGTTTAGGGTTTAATATGTTTATTATAGTGGTGGCGATGTCCGGAGCGGCAGATCAGTGGTTAAAAATGTTATTATAGTGTTTGCGATGCGGGAGGGCCTCGGTTTAGGGGTTAATAGGTTGTTTATGGGTGTTAGTGTACTTTTTAGCACTTTAGTCATGAGTTTTATGCTACGGCGTTGTAACATAAAACTAATAACTACTGACTTTAAAATGCATTACGAATCTTGTCGGTAGAGGCTGTACCGCTCACTTTTTGGCCTCCCAGGACAAACTCGTAATACCAGCGCTATGGAAGTCCCATAGAAAAAAGGCTTTATGAACATTACGTAAGTAGGTTTGCGGTAAGGCCAACACAGTGTGCGGTACACCTATACCTGCAAGACTCGTAATAGCAGCGGGCGTAAAAAAGCAGCGTTAGTACCTGTTAACGCTGCTTTTTTACCTTAACGCACAACTCGTAATCTAGCCGTGTGTTTGGGATCACTGTTAAGGAACTTTCAAAATTGTGATCGAAAACATCATTGATGTCCTAAGACTGTAATTAGTCCCTTTGGTTCTAGGCGGTTTCTTAAGCATTCAGCTACCGGTGGGAGTATTTCCTATATTAACTATTAGGGAGACGTCACCGTCAGCATGCTTTTAAACTATTGCTAATCTGTGTTTACCCCTTATTTGATCCATGTCCACTTATTTATTTATATGTTTTAGGTGATTTTGTGATATTTTAGCCTATTTATGGTTTACAAATTGATTCTACTTTTTTTAATTGAATTAAATTTTGAATACTCTCTGCTGTACAGTGCCCTATTTTCTGTGTGTTTTTGATGAGATATTTTACCTACCTAGGAAGGAGGTAAGGATTTGCAGAGTGGTTGGAAAGTTAGGTTGCAGCACTGCACTTACCTTGATTTTCCTTGCTGCACACCCACCTCCATGCTTCAAATTCCAGCCCCTAACACCACCACAGACATGCAACGATGCTGCTGCAGACAAGGCCACTCCTGCATTGCTATCTCCTGCTGTCATCCAAGGCTCCCCTCCTACACAGCACAGCTGAAGCCTGACAAACAAACTGCTGCCAAGTCTCACACAGACAGTACAACTGCCTCCATTTCCGACCTTCTCCACACACTGCTTTAGACACAGTCACACGCCATCACCCTACCCCACCCTCTGCCTCCCTCTTATACAATCAGGAGTCACACCTTGCATGCTACCATGCCTCCAGACTTTCAGTTCTTTGGATTTAGTGCAGGAACTAAAGAGGGAGAAGGAAGAGTTTGGAAAAGAAAAAAAAGCTGCTATTACTTTAAATGGTGTCTGTTTTTTTCTTCACAACTTTTAAAGTCAGGCTGAGCTGGACCCAGTATGAAGTGTAAATAATGAGGAACAAAAATGGGAGCTGGGAGAAAGGGAAAAAATGGATAAAGTTACAGGAGAACCCGAGAAATATAGGAGGGTTGGCAACCCTATTCACTCCATAATGCTCTTTTCCACTGATCTTCATTCCAATCTTTGTGAGCTTTAGCATTTATTAGCCTTTTCACCCTGTTACCCTTCCAAAAAAGTGGTTTCTTGGCTGCTACCCTTCCGCAAAGACCATTCCTGATCAAGCCTCTTCGGACTGTAAAAGGGTCAACTTCGCATCCCGATGAAGCTACCAGATGCAGAGCCAGGTCCTTGCTGGACATTGAAAGTTTTATTGGCCTTCAAGTCCTTTTTTTGTCCTTGACCCCTCCTGTAACAGCTTGATTACCACATTGAGTATCCAATTTGTTTGCTGATTTCCCTCTGAGAGTGTCATTGCTGATGCAAAAGTATGATTTTATTTCTGTCAAATTTTGTGATCTTTGTCATTTTGAATTGAATAATGTGATTGAAAGCTAGCCTTATTAGCAAGCTTCCAATGAATTAAACTCATACCACATGAGTATGTAATGCTCAAGCATGTCTTGAACAAACTTGGTATAATAGACCTTTTTCACAGCAGTCATTTTGACATGAAATAGTAGAACAAATACAGGTGTTAGAAATAGCATTAATTATGGCTACATTCCATTTGGGTTTTTGAGATCCACGTTCCTGCTATTGCTCAAGTGTAAGGGTGGGAGGTTACACTATATACTTGCCACTTTAGTCTATAGAAGCTATTTTTTTCTGTTATATAGGTATATATATAGAATAATGCATTCACGTTCACCTAATACCCCACTCTTGCACAAACCAGTTTGCATATTGTCACGCCTCCCTAAGTGTCAGGTGGAGAGACAGGCATTATGTACAATACCCACACAAAGTATACGTAAGGCACGAAGTAACCCAGAGATTAAGGTGGACATTGGAGTAACAACCAGCCTGAAGCTCTGGATGCAGTGCGGACTGTACAGTACTATATAAATTTGGAGATACTGAGAAAGGAAAAAAAAGTACTGGTAAAGGATACAATCTGGTTTAGAACAGGTAACTGTCACAAGGGGTCAGGCTTGAGCGAAGTTGAGGACAATCCAGGTTAGCAACAGAAAGGCAAACAATCCAATGAGGTACAAGGGGTTAAAGCAAAGCATAGCAAAAGTCCAGTTCTGAGATCAAAGTATCCAGAATCCAAATCAAAGTCTGTAACAGAGAGCAATCTTAATGGCAATGAACACTCTAAGTAGTAACTTAATAAATGGGCAATGACTGCTGGAAGAGCGGGGTTTATATAACCAGAGAGTAATTGCCAATTACACGCAACTGCAGGCAGGTGGAGCCAAAGTGCAGCAAAACAATAAGCCATCTAGAAACAGGCTGCAGTCCAAGTGCAAGGATAGCACACAGCAAAAACAATAGTCCAAGAAACTGAGGTTCCAGGTTCAATTCCAGGGTATGACAGTACCCCCTCCTCAAGGAACTCTCTGAGGGCCACCAGGCTTATGTGGATGAGCAAGATGAAATTCTCTAAGAAGGGTTGGAGCATGGACATCTTTTGCAGGAACCCAGGAGAGACCTGCAATAGTGGTTAAGGTATTGGAGTCGATGACCATAACATCTGGAGTCCAAAATCTTTGAAATTATATATTCTGGCTGGCCATGAACTGCAACTGGAGGAGGTGGAGATACATTTTGAGAAAAACATAAAAACATCTGGTTTTAGCAGAGACACGTGAAATGCTGAAAAAATACGAAGAGATGATGGAAGTGCTAGTTTGTAAACTGTTTCAGACACTCATCACACAATGCAGTAGGGAATGATGTATCTTGGTCTGAGTTTGTAGGAGAGACACTTGCAATTTACACTGTCTGTGTACTTCTTGTAACGACAAGTTGAACGTTGAAGAACGATACAGATTTGTGCTAATGTCCTACTAAGTTTTGGACACAACAGTCAGCTACAGTTATACTGATCTGTGGTGGGTGTAGTGGAAAGGTTTTGGTTTATACCCTAGAGCAGCTAGAAATGGAGTGGTATTTAGGGCGCTGTTCCACAGGGAATTCTTAGCCAATGCTTCAAAAGGAAGAAGATCTGCCGAGTAGGACTGCTGTGAATTAACATAATTGCGGAGATAGGTTTCAAGTTCCTAATTAGTTCTTTCAGCCTGTCCATTAGTGTGTGGGCGATGATTGGTAGATAGAAATAATGTAGTACCCAGGCATTTACAAAGACTCTCCAGAAAGCAGACATGATGAACTGAGTTAATCAGAGACAATATTTTCTGGCAAGATGTGCAGTCTAACAATGTAGGTAATAACAATGTAGCCATCTCTGGAGCAGAAGACAATTTAGGAGCCTGTTTGGAAAAGCCATCTGTTATAAACCAAACCACAGTGCAGCCATTTGATGGGGGGGTTACTAACTACAATCATGAATTTGGACTGAAAGCAGTTGAACATTTTTTATTGAAGGATGAGAACATAAAACCAGATCAGTTTGAATTCATCCTAGAAATTATTGAATTCATTTTAACTAATAAATACTAGTTTTTTTGTTTACAAATACAGGGAGTGCAGAATTATTAGGCAAATGAGTATTTTGACCACATCATCCTCTTTATGCATGTTGTCTTACTCCAAGCTGTATAGGCTCGAAAGCCTACTACCAATTAAGCATATTAGGTGATGTGCATCTCTGTAATGAGAAGGGGTGTGGTCTAATGACATCAACACCCTATATCAGGTGTGCATAATTATTAGGCAACTTCCTTTCCTTTGGCAAAATGGGTCAAAAGAAGGACTTGACAGGCTCAGAAAAGTAAAAAATAGTGAGATATTTTGCAGAGGGATGCAGCACTCTTAAAATTGCAAAGCTTCTGAAGCGTGATCATCGAACAATCAAGCGTTTCATTCAAAATAGTCAACAGGGTCGCAAGAAGCATGTGGAAAAACCAAGGCGCAAAATAACTGCCCATGAACTGAGAAAAGTCAAGCGTGCAGCTGCCAAGATGCCACTTGCCACCAGTTTGGCCATATTTCAGAGCTGCAACATCACTGGAGTGCCCAAAAGCACAAGGTGTGCAATACTCAGAGACATGGCCAAGGTAAGAAAGGCTGAAAGACGACCACCACTGAACAAGACACACAAGCTGAAATGTCAAGACTGGGCCAAGAAATATCTCAAGACTGATTTTTCTAAGGTTTTATGGACTGATGAAATGAGAGTGAGTCTTGATGGCCAGATGGATGGGCCCGTGGCTGGATTGGTAAAGGGCAGAGAGCTCCAGTCCGACTCAGACGCCAGCAAGGTGGAGGTGGAGTACTGGTTTGGGCTGGTATCATCAAAGATGAGCTTGTGGGGCCTTTTCGGGTTGAGGATGGAGTCAAGCTCAACTCCCAGTCCTACTGCCAGTTTCTGGAAGACACCTTCTTCAAGCAGTGGTACAGGAAGAAGTCTGCATCCTTCAAGAAAAACATGATTTTCATGCAGGACAATGCTCCATCACACGCGTCCAAGTACTCCACAGCGTGGCTGGCAAGAAAGGGTATAAAAGAAGAAAATCTAATGACATGGCCTCCTTGTTCACCTGATCTGAACCCCATTGAGAACCTGTGGTCCATCATCAAATGTGAGATTTACAAGGAGGGAAAACAGTACACCTCTCTGAACAGTGTCTGGGAGGCAGTGGTTGCTGCTGCACGCAATGTTGATGGTGAACAGATCAAAACACTGACAGAATCCATGGATGGCAGGCTTTTGAGTGTCCTTGCAAAGAAAGGTGGCTATATTGGTCACTGATTTGTTTTTGTTTTGTTTTTGAATGTCAGAAATGTATATTTGTGAATGTTGAGATGTTATATTGGTTTCACTGGTAAAAATAAATAATTGAAATGGGTATATATTTGTTTTTTGTTAAGTTGCCTAATAATTATGCACAGTAATAGTCACCTGCACACACAGATATCCCCCTAAAATAGCTATAACTAAAAACAAACTAAAAACTACTTCCAAAACTATTCAGCTTTGATATTAATGAGTTTTTTGGGTTCATTGAGAACATGGTTGTTGTTCAATAATAAAATTAATCCTCAAAAATACAACTTGCCTAATAATTCTGCACTCCCTGTAAAATGGACTGCCATGGGCACCAGGTTCACTCCAGCTATGGAAATCTCTTTATGGGCAAAAGGGAAGAAGATTTCTTACCCCAGCATAGTCTTGGAGCAAACATTGTACTGTATAGAATATTTTTAGGCAACGTTATATTATTGTGGAAAGGAACGGAAAAAGGATTAAATGAGTTGATTATGGATATGAATATAAATGAATACTCTATAAAATTAACATCGGAAATGAACAAGTGTAAGATTACTTTCTTGGATTTGGAAATAGAGATTGTAGATAAAACACTAATAATGACTACACACTTCAAAGAAGTAGATACTAATAGCTATATACATTCAAAGAGTTGTCACCTTAAAAGCTGGATTAAGAATATCCCAAAAGGTCACATCCTAAGAGTAAGGAGACACTGTTCCAGTGTGGTTTCTTAATATGAACAGATTCAATCACTAGAAAAACACTTCTCTGAGAAAGGATTATATGGAAATGGTACAGAAAAATATAATAGAAACTAGGGAATTAGAAAGGAGCTAATTATTAACCTATAAAGAGAAATAAATTAGTGGAAGTATAGATAATGAGCAATTAAATGCACCATTTATAACTGACAATAGCGTATTACCCCTGTCACTGTTGCAAAGCATGTAGACACAGTGTAAAAACAAAATCAGTGACCATTATGACAACAGGGGAATTATTTTATATTAATGATACCATCAGGTGTATGGATAAGGGTGTAATATACCTTATACAGTGTGACTGTAAGAAACAGTACATAGGAGAAACAACAAGATTTCTGATGGAAAGAATACTGGAACATCTATGGGAAATAGAAATAGAGGACACAGATTTAATTATCTACAGACACTTTAGAGAAGTTCACCATAGAAACACTAAATAAATGACATTTTGGAGATTATGTAAAATGAAAGACTGGAGAGGGGGTGATTTTAACAAAAAACTGTTAAATAGAGAATCAGAATTAATATATAAGTTTAGGAGCCTAGCCCCCACTGGACTTAATGCAGTGATAGATGTTAGTATGGTAATTTCTGGATAAACATTAAAGGAACACTCAAGTCAAAATTAAACTTTGTGATTCAGATACAGCATGCAATTTTAAACAACTTTCCAATTTACTTCCATTAACAAAATGTGCACAGTCTTTTTATATTTACACTTTTTGAGTCACCAACTCCTACTGAGCATGTGCAAGAATTCACTGCATATACGTATATGCATTTGTGATTGGCTGATGGCTGTCACATGATACAAGGGGAGTGGAAATAGACATAACTTTGCAATTTATTTAACAAAAATCTACTTCTCATTTGAACTTCAGACTAAGTGCTATTGCATTGTCTTCTTATCATGCATTTGTTGATTATGCAAATCTACTGTATTGACTGGTCCTTTAAAAGAGCATTTTCTCCTCAGTATGAATGAGGGGGGACTTAATTCTTAGCAAGAAGGTTACAGACCTGAATGCAGCAATCCCTGCTTCACCATTTTTTAGATTTTCTTTTTTTGATTAAAATAATTTATTGAAAATAAATTGAGGAGCTTCCTTAAGAAAAATATGAATGACAATAACACCTTAAAATCAGGAACCAATAAAAAAGGAGAGGTGGGTATTTAAACCCATGGAAAGAACAGCGTGTTTAAGCCTTGATAAAGCCTGCTAGGGTGAAACGCGTTGGATTACTGTTGCTACACACTGATGATATAATATTTTGGAATTAAGTATTTACTTAATACTAGTATAAAAAATTTATTAAAAGTGTTTTTGATCAAGCAGGGTCCAGGGGATCAAGTCGCCCTTTTAGTATGTTGTCTGCAATTTTATGATGCCCCTAGGGTACCACTAGGTAATTGGGGACACTTCAATTCTGGTTCTCCATTCCTCCCACTAATAAACACAACAAGCTAACATAAATACATTTTAATGTATATGCAATACTTAAAGCATTATGCAATATACCTGCATAACAGTTTAAATATTAAAGGGGCACTGTACCCAAAAAATTTCTTTCGTGATTCGGATTGAGCATGAAATTTTAAGCAACTTTCTAATTTACTCCTATTATCAAATTTTCTTCATTCTCTTGGTATCTTTATTTGAAATGCAAGAATGTAAGTTTAGATGCCGGCTCATTTTTGGTGAACAACCTGGGTTGTCCTTACAGATTGGTGGATAAATTCATCCACCAATAAAAAAGTGCTGTCCAGAGTACTCAAACCAAAAAAAAGCTTAGAAGACGTCTTTTTCAAATAATGATAGCAAGAGAACGAAGAAAAATTGATAATAGGAGTAAATTAGAAAGTTGCTTAAAATCGAATGCTCTTTCTGAATTAGAAAAGAAAAAATTTGGGTTCAGTGTCCCTTTAAATATCAATGCAAAGCCTGACTACATTATATCTACAATGTTTGAAATGAAATGCATGGTCATGTGTAATGCATATTAGTTTAAGTATTGGATATATCAATCAAAATGTAGATATTTTTACTTGTGAGTTCACCAGTCTTACACATTTCAGCTTTCCCTGCCGTAATTATAGACTGATATTCACTCCCCTTCACTGGTTTAAAGTGAAAGTAAATTTTAGCCCTTTAGAACACATCCAAGTATTGTATACATTCCAAATAGTAGAATCGCTATTTTTTTTTTTCATTATGTGAATTTTGACTTTTAATTATAATTTTATTTCTTCTAACCTTATCCGTCATGCTCCGCCCATCTTAGACTACTTTGTTTCTTTGTTTTGATGTATAGAGCGGTCCCACATTTACATGCAAATTTGTACAAACTCATGACTGAAACTCCTATTTATTTTAAATGAACTATGTAACTGAGGAGAGGGGACCACATAACTTTACTTTCACTTTAAATACACATCTGAACCAATCATCAAGTATCAACTTCCTGTTAGCCCTTGAGATGCTTATTTATTTGTTTGTTTGTAGGTACATTGATTGCACTATCTAGGCTTACTTCTTTTCCTTCTCTATTTGAAACATTTATAAACACAATACATGTTACAAAATGTAGATTCAGACAAACTCCTAAAGCTCCTAATAAATGCCTCGGTGTCTATCTATTTATTCAGTATCTAATCTTATACTAAACATTACTATTTGATATGTTGCCTTTTAAATTGATACAAAAATCCCTGAGATGACAAATACTTATTTTCAGGCCTCTATTTCTTCGGTGTTCTATTAGCTTTTACTCTGTTTATTTATTTCATTATTCACAGGGCATATTAATGACTTTATTCACAATGGTTTACTTAGAAATACCTAGAATTTAAACTCTTGGGCATTCTTGTTTGCAACTTAAACATTCAATGCATCTCTCTTTTACCTAAATTCTTTTCTTAATCACCACCTCTTTAGTCTGCAAAAAACTTTTTCAATTACATTCCATGTGAATGTGTCAACTCTCCTATCATAATGCAATATAAAATGTTTTGCCATAGGTGCCCAATTCTATTTTTCTTTACCTTTATTTTCTGCTGAGATACTGGAGAGGTCTTCTCTAATTCTAACGTCTCTTGTAGTTTTACCTACATACTGTAGATGGCACTGTGTGAAAGTTATTAAATAAATAAAAAAAATTGACCTACAATTTAAACAGGATTTGATTTTGAACACCTCTCCAGCCACAGCAGATGAGAAACTTTCTCCCACTCTTGCATGATTGCAAGCTTTACACTCTTTAAACAAACATTTATATGTACCATTTATGGCTGGTCATTTTCTCTTTCTTAAGTAGTGTGGGGGAAACTATGTTTCTTATGGTCATTCCTTTCCTATATGAATATCTACAACCCCTAGTTATAATATGTCTTAAACCCTCATCAGCTGTTAACATGGGCAAATGCTTTCTGAATATGTCATCTGATTGTATTGTGGGGTATAATTTGTTACAAATGTAATCATCTCTGTATCTTTTTTCTTCTGAGGTCTCACTGTATCATTAACTAAAATGGTAACCATCAATAATCACCTAATTAACCATACAGGTATGGGGTGGTGTTTAGAAGATTAATGCTTAATAAATACCAACTAACAATAATCACATAATCAACACCTATACAAGTAATAGGGGGTGTTAGGAGATTAAAGGAATACAAAACCCATTTATATATATATATATATATATATATATATATATATATATATATATATATATATATATATATATATATATATATATATATATATATATTAGCAAAATTCCATCAGAAATATGTATTTATGAATAAATTGAACATAGTCTGCTATGTGAAGAACATTGGAATGTGAAATATTTATATTTTCATGTCGGGTTAGTACGTAAGTATGGTGTCTATTATTGCTCATTGACTTCTATGGGGGAATACGCTAACACATTCACAATATTCTAAGTGTGGCTTTTTGCGTGCATTGGGTTACCGCATAAGCAAAAACTTTTTAGTTTCGACTTGTAATACAAGCGCTACCCAATGTGCGCAAAAAGCTTACTTTTTCCAGAGTTTGCATGGGAGCGGGAGCGCTAAATAAAGCTCCACTTGTAATCTGGTCGTATATCAGTGCTTCTATATATTCTTATAAAGCTCCTATTTTCATTAGAGAGCCCTAGGATATATTTCTAAACTGACAAAAACCTAACAAAAAGAGTAATAAAGAAATAGACATATATATGTATGTGGTCTAAGCCCAAACAAATAGTTAATGAAAATAATTTGAGTAGCGCTGCAGAATTGTTACTGAACACATTTCACTTAAATGTCCAAAGCCTCCCCGTCACTGATAATGTTGATCTGTGGTTCATAAATAAAGATTTCCCTGGTAAGGCGATGAGCTGTGTTTATATGAAGTAAGTTGAGTGATTCAATTCAAATTGTAATTGAGTATTCAAATCAGGAATTTTCACAAACACAATTTAGTTCTTGAGTGAAGCATTATTGCCATACACAAGTATTAGGAAATATTCTTAAAGGGATAGGAAAGTCAAAATTAAAC